>NW_016907863.1:7359-38344 GCF_001483705.2 Eufriesea mexicana | reverse complement strand
AATGCCGAGAAGCGGGGTTCAGCCGGGGAACAATAAATTTTCGTGGCAAATCCTGTTCGCTGCACGAATCGAACACGTGCAAACTATTACGTAGCCGGTCGCGAACACGTGTCGCCTTTTGCGATTATCGACGAATCCCACGTACGCCCGGCCACGTGTCGATTGCGTTTCGAGACCGCGAATACTTCAATTTTACCGCTTTTATCCATTGCGAAAATTTTCTGCCCGCTACTTCTTCTCGACTCGCGATCATGGAGTCGATCATTGCAGCCAGTTACTCACGCAAGTGCGCAGATAAGAGTTGGCCGGGAATGGGGGCGAGTCGTGTTTCACTAACACCTTCGGGAATGCGCGCCAACATCGTGGTTCTCCATGGTGGAAAATATTTCCAGTCCATCGTTTTCGATTTATCAACTGACCCAGTAGTGGATAAAAATTCGGATTGTCGTTGAAGATTCCTCGTATGTATTATTTTTTACAAAATTTTATTTCTTTCCTTTCGCGTTGATGCATTGAACTTGCTTTTCGTACCAACCCTTCGCACCCAGCCATATTTTCATCAGGGATAAGTAAAAATTCGAAGATTTCGTGGTATAAAGAAGGCGATATGTTTTAGAATAGTAAATACGAGATAGAAATTAACGCGTAGAATCATGCATCGTTATGTTATTTACATTTAAATTGAATATATTAATTAATATCGATAACATGAAGTGGAATGGGATTTTTGTATAAGATTTAAGTGGTACTTATTTTCAATACGAAGTGTACTTGTATTAACCCTTTGCACTCGAGGGGCGCCCTTCAGTCGCCATTTGATAAAATTTCAGAGATCGATACTCATTAACGTGTTAAATTTAAGATAATGTAACGGTGTGCGAGGTATTGAAATCAAATAATTCTATGTGTAAATTATTATAGGAATTCTTATTTACTACTTCAAAAAATACCGTCAGCTTTATAGCAGAAAATCTTTGAACTCCTGCTCTTCTTTAACCAAAAAATCGTCGAGTGCAAAGAGTTAAATGTGACACGTTAATTAAAATTATAGGATTACCCGGAAGATGGTAGAAAATTTTTATTAGCATTATGGGTTCTAATAGTAAAATAACTATGTTATATATATATTCTCTTAGTCTTTTATTTCACAAGGAAGGTATATGTTTCTTTTAATGCTTCTCTTGAGAGACTAACCGACCCCTCTAAGACATATTTGTAGCTGTACCCGACTCCTGAGGGAGTGTGAAGAGGGTACGCGACGCAATTCGCTTAAATCCCCAATTTCCATTGAATGTTTAGATAAAACATTCCTTCTAGGAACTAAAACTTATGAACTATTTATTTGCATCTTATATTCCAGATTGATTTTTGTCTACAGCTAAACTTATCTTTTCAACAATTTTCTTTTGATATTTAAATGTAGTTTTGAAGAAACTAACTTTTACTTTATATCATCATACCATATTTTATGAATCGCTATACAGAAATCAAGCTTTTAAAATTTTATATAAAGATACCGATGTTACTTTTTAGCCCACCCGATTTATAAAGAGTACACGAGCCAGTAATTCGCAGGCTAAAGCGATTAACTTCGCCTTTTGAATTTTTCATAGCCTTATTGCCAAAGCACATGATCGACGCTTAACTTTCCATATTTAATCCTCGACTACTATGTTTCCACGTGAAATTAATATCTTTTTATTAACTCGCGCGAGTTATAGCTGCTTCTGTGTAACATTAATGCGATATTAATCTTGGGAATAGTAATAATAGTACTTTTTGGTCTGCAGTCTAATGTACTCGATATGGTTGCGAGTGTCTAGCAACTGGGCGTAAAACAAATCTTCACTCGTGTAAGACACTGATTCTTTAATTCGATACTCGTGTCATAAAATTTCATTTAATTTCAGGGTTGAATACACGCTTTTGACGTGAAATTCCGCATGTACGAAAAGATATCGATCGTCGTAACATTTGCACTCTCGTTACTTTCGTGGTTACCAGCAAATACGTATGTCGCGTGGACACCCTTGACCCATAAAACAACCACGTTTCGACTGGATCGATGTTCGATCCGAATAGATCCGATTCGAAATCGTTCAGTCAAGGTTGCCCGCTGGTCCATCGTAACGCGAATTCGAACTTGTTCGCGGCACGAACTTACGTAAACACGTAACAATGTAACAGCATCGGCGCTAATTGCATCGCGAGCACGTGAAACGAGCTCTAACTCGGATGATTCGCGGAGTTTCGATGGTCAGAACGATAAGAACTTTCGTTTCGTCCCGGAACGCCAAATTCGACACTCTATCACGCTAAAAAGAAATTTCTCCTGACTTTTTTGCAAATTATATACATAGTATTTGGTAAAGATGATTGGAGAAAACTTGACGAGTAATTATCGATGATTTCTATTATTTGGACTTGAGTGAAATTTGGAAGTACACCGGAAGATTACTCGAGCCCTTTTGCGACCTAATATTTTTGTTTGGAATGGTACCGTGATTCGAAAAGTCGTATAAAATTTTTACAAATATGAGAGATGAGAGGCACGCTATATTACATGTCCACTTATGAAATTACGCACATTTGATAATAATTTGCGTGTGCGAAAAATAACGAATAATTTGCACGTGCAATAAATACGAATAAATTCGTATGGAGATCTACATTGCATAATGATCTATAACAAATATTTCAGATACAATTATTATTTAAATTTGGAACTAAAGAAAGATGTAAGAACAACGATTTTACAGAAAATAGTAAAATCAGAGAAATATTTATACTCGCTCGTACGTGTTGTTTATTTTATTAATTAATTATAATTAATTTTTCGTTCATAATTCATGAATTAAGTACGACTCCTATAAAATAGTGTAGCAAACGAATCATATCGCTTATTTTATCACATAATGGGAACATTATCCAATATTAACCGAATACATTAGGATTGGAATTTTCGTTTCATCTCGAAGATTAAATTCTTATTGAAATCTCTCAAAAAACTAAGAAAATTAAAAAAATTAAGAAAATTCGTCCGAGGCATACTCTACAATTCCAAACAATTCCAAACTCGTATAATTCGTATGTCAAAACCATAATCCCATATCGCTTATTTTATCCAATCCAATAATGGCAACGTTATCCAATATTATCCGATTCTCTGAAAAAATACATCAGCATTGGAATTTTTGCGTCATTTCGAAGATTCGATTCGATTCGAATCTCTCAAGAAACTAAGAAAATTAAGAAAATTCGTCTTCCGTCGTAAACAATTCCAAACTTGCATAGTTCCAGCATTTCGTGTATCAAAACCATATAAATTATGGTTTTATTTATTTATTTTATTATACATTTATACCACGTATAAAACCTATAATCCGCGAACCTGGAAATCGGGACTGTCTCGATATTGGGAACGCGGTGTTCGATAATTTCGTGATTTTTCCCTTTTAAGTCGGCCGATTTAATGTATAATCGCGGCCGTTTCGTCGAGTCGCCTAACGACTTCCTGTTGCTTTGTTCCTAATAACAATGTAATTATTACGCAAAAGGCAGAAACTCGGTGAAACTGCGAGCGTGGCCGGCGGTGTGCGCTGGCAGCGTGTACCGTGGAAAAAAGACAATCATTTTTTTATCTTAGAAAGTTATTCATCCTGTCACGACGATTTTACGCGGACAATGAAATTGTTTCGTACGCGAGCGTGTGTTTTCCTCCTCACTTTCGCGTCCCGCGGCTCCAGCTTTTTCTCTCCTTACTCTTTTACATCGGAGACACCTCTCCCGTAATTTCCCAAGCCCGCTTTATTCGTTTCCGCTTTCCTCGCCGTTTACAAAAATTATCCCTTCTTTCCTGCGAAAACCACGCGTTTCTCGATAAATTTAACTCGATACGGGACTATTCAAATTCCCATTCGTTCCACCATACCGTGTTTATCTCCGCATTTAACGGATCATTACGTGTACATCTTTAACTAAGAACCACGAGAAAGGAAACATTCAAGGCTAGGTTTATTTTAGTTCACGATGGCCGTAGTTCATTGGTCGCAAATTCAAGGAAGTTTCGTCACGGTGAATGGACATGGAGTAGCCATTTTGTACGAAAAAATATACACCTTGTGCCATTCCTTCGCGCGATAAAAGCGTGTTTATTAATCCTTTGCAAACGAGGAACGAAGATAATGACAGGAGTATAATAAACGATTGAAAACAACGGATCGAGGGAAAGTTTGTGAATTAAAGAATATTCGCAGCGATGATGAAAATGATAAAATTATTTTTCACTATGTTCAAAGCAGTTTTCACTCTGAAAAATAGTCAAATTTCCTGGAATATTGCGGCATTCGTTCCTAAAGGGTTAATAATAAGACTAGTCATACAGATCAACATAGTGCTTTATCTTGTCCTTTTTAGACTAAGTTCCCACAACTTACTAGTTCCTCATTTAGCATTAACACTAGAACTACCGACACTTTGACGAAGCTACTTCTACCAAAAATAGTCAAAATGACTGGTCTTGTAAACTGGACTTATAAAATACGTAATAATAGAATATTTTTCTATTTATCGATTTATTACTATCTTATAAAAAGAATTTCATAGTATCGAATTATAACAAGAAGTTATTCGCCACATTTCTTACAAATGTATTTTATCTTCAGAGTCCATTTTCGGCATACATATTTTTTACACGTGTTACAAATGTTGATAGTCATTATTATTACGGTACCCTATTTGGCACCATTTGCACCATCTACCCCCGAAATTCAAAATGCAGTCTAGTCTGCGTTCTCTAGCTCATAATCTTTATTCTATAAGATCAAATTTACTCGATCTTTCCCATTTATACGTTTAAGGACCCCTGTTAAAAGTCCCTATTTTCTTGTTAATTATTTTGTACATATTTAAAGGCTTTAATAAACGTATGTTACAAAAGAAAATGAAATACAGTAAGGTAATATTATAAAGTAATGGAAGGGTCTTACAGTGAATACATTACTGCTTTGCTGGATGAATGGAAATTAAAGTAAAAGAGAAAACTATGATTCACTCGCGTGATTTTGACACTAGGAACCTTACTAAAGCAAATAGCGTATCTGGCATGTGTCGTTCATCGTTATCCTCCAACGATTGCGTATAAATTTGTGAATTTTTTCGATATTTTTCAATTAACCTCGATTAGAAGCAGACGAAGAGTTAAATTAGATCCTCGTTGTACGAAGATGCAAGAAAAAGTTGTCGAAAATTGACGCTCTTGCTACCGAGCCGTTTTACTTGTTCGGCTAAAATTATGGTTGTTTACCTATATATAGGCACGCTCGGCTGTCGTAATAATATTCAGATTCAAGTCCATCTTGCTGCAGCCAGGGGCGGTGTTTGGTCGATACTTCGAGGAGGAATTGGTTGGCAACGACCCAACCACCAGTGTAATTCACCCCTTGGATTTCTGTCGCGTATATTATATCGGTCTAGGCGTATACATAAGCCGTCGGTTGCCCGATGGTTCCAAAATGGCGTTGCTTTCCGACGAGTCCTCGACTTCTGTTTTCGGAAACGAAAATTTCGGTGAAAAGAACAAATAAATAGATAGCTGTTTCCATTTTTAATTAGCAACCTTCGTTTCAATCTTGTTGCGACGGGAGAATACGAAAAGCAAGGAAACACCTAACCTAACCTATCTTTTGCCCTTTTTTTATCGCGTATTACCATGCTTGGAAAAACAGGGTAAATACTAGATACCGAGAAACACAACAGGATTTCAGTCTCGTTTTCAGCTTGTATTCCTTTTATCACTTTTGGGTTAGCAAATGACACGTTGTAGCCTACCAGAGAACGAGTATTTGCACGAATAATCCGCCATCTTTCCCCGGCGAGGATTCCTGTTTCCCTCGGCCACACGCGTACACCGGCGTGCAATTATCGATAATTTCGAAGCTTTTTGGCCAGTGAAGAACAGTTACCTGTTTAAAATTCCCCGATAGCTCGACCCCCATATCGGGAATAAATTCCTGAAAATGTGTAACGCGACTATTCGTAACAAGCATTTAGGCGGCATTCTTTTCACGAAAGAACACGCACTTGGGATTCTTCTCACGTGTCCACGACCTCGTGTCTTCTTTCACCTTCGATGACCCTCAGCTGCAATTTTCCTCGTGAATTAACCGGGAAAGGAAGAAGGAAAACGAAAATGGAAACAAGAGGAACGTCGAATTTCCGCGTTAGACGATCGGCTTATAATTTCTTCTCGTTTCACTCTCGTTTCTTCCTAATTTTTCTCCTCGACTTTCCAAATATCTCCAAAGGATAATCAGATATTTTTCCCCTCGACTTTCCAAATATCTCCAAAGGATAATCAGATAACGAAACCATATATGTAGAATTCGAAGTAATAACGCGTATAAAGTAATAATTCTGTTATTTTAAAAAGTTTATTACTTTGTTAGTTCGAGAAATTCCTGAAGAGTTATAGAAAATATACCAGAGCATTCTGACATCGTTATGAGAGATCGCAAAGAAGTTAAGACAGTGGGACACCTAATCCTAAAGATTAGAAGCTGGATTTCGTACAAACATCGGGATGAAACTTTTATCGCGAACTTTGAAGTCCAGTGCTTCAAGTGATGTATAGTCACGTGTAAATTTGATTTTTTCTGTTGACGTAGTACATCTGTAGCGACCATCATTCTCACCCTCGCCACTAGATGGATTCCGACTTCAAGGAGGTTCGCAAGTCTTCGATGAATCCTCGACTTCCATAAAATATAAGTTCCTATGCGACTTAAGTATCCCTGTCCAAGGCAGAGCCTGCTGGAACTGGAAATGTGTGCTAGTGATGGCACAGCTTAACATTGATCGCTAACGTAGAAATATGACAGATCTGCTCAGTGGGTGTTGTCACGTGGTCACAAGCTTCAAGTAGCTTGTGTTCAACTCCCGATTTTGATTCATCTCGCATTTGCACGCCTGCAGGGTTGAGTTTTCACGTTGCTCCTCGAACTACCGCGATTTCCAAATTAGGGCCTGCTAGAATGCCTTACTGACGAGTCTACCAGCAGGCCCGGGACGAAACGCGTCCCTTCCTTTTCCTTTCGTCCTCTCTACTTGCTACCCTATCTCATAGCACAACAATAAAAGGATCCCTACCTAGCATAGACTGCTAGGTTTAAATAGGGATGCTAGGACTGTCTCGAGATAGTCCTTTAACTCTAGAACTCCCGATCTTTAATGGGTACCTAACTATAACGTGCACAGATTATAGAAATTTCAGCTGTACGATGAATACGAGTGAATATATTGATTACAGTTCTTTCTTAATACGAGTTGATACCAATTTTATTCTTAAAGCAGGTGTATGTGTTCGGTGATTGAAAAGGGAAAATTCTGGGACCAGTCATTTTGACTGGGTTGGTAGTTCTAGTGTTAAGGAGTTTTTAGCAAGAGTTGACGTGAGAGTGTCAGTCAGTTGCGTAATCATAGATCAGTTGTCAAACCTAGTCTTTTGGTTTATACTTTACTCCTAGTCTCATTTAAATGGTAACAAATATATATTTTAGAATAAAATAACATCTCTGATTCTTTATATTTGTCAATGAACAATATCCGTACATATATGCGTATATTCTGTAAGGTAGGGAAGGGTTTTAGAATATATTGATTGACTCAAGATTGGCTATCGGTGGTCTTTGGTTTGTTTCGGATGATACATATCTGGTTTGGAGTTTGTATACAATGATGTGATAAGGAAAGGTATGGCGAGGTATCGGGTTTTTAGTAAGCATCCGTTGACTCAGGGTTCGCTCCTGAGTCATTGGTGCACTTCGAATGCCAATTGGAGACGATAAGGTCGTCTTTTGCAGTCTCATTTAGCTGGTAAAATATATATTTTAAAATAAAACAATATCTCTTATTCTTTATGTTTGCCAATCAAACAGTATCCCTACATATAGAAGAAGTTTCGTCAGAGGATAAATTGTTTTTCGCATAGGGAATATGCAAATGACAGTTCGGGGAGCGTTTGTCGAGGATTCTCAAACGATTACCGGTCCTCGGTCGATCGTGTCTTACCTTTTTAGATGCAGCCACTTCCAAACTCTTGAAGGAAGAATCAGAAACCGTTGCGCGAATGTCTGTAAACAGGTTCGCCTGAAAACGTAAACTTGTTTTAATGTCTGTCTCGATGAGCGTCCTTGTTCCATCTTTATGTTTCATTCGCGTCACAAATCACGACTGCATTCACGTCGATTCCGTGAATTTCTGTCCGGGCGGAGAAGATAGAGCAATTTATTTAAATGTCCCGCCTCGGGATTCATTGCCAATTCGCAACGCTTCTTTTCGGAACGGAGATACTCGTACAGTTCCGTCCACTGCAATTCGCAAAATTAGCTAAACGTCTAGCTAATTTCTTTTACCTTTCAATTTTTAATTGCCTCCTCGAATCCGAATTATCGGATCTATTTTAACATTAAATTTGCTATTACTTATTACATCTCAGCATTTTAGTTAGACGTTACACCGATCTAATTAATGTCTAATTAATTATGTCTAATCTTTGTCTCTGTCTAGCTAATTATGTCTGATCTTTACCGTGTTACCCCCAAATTTTCAATTCCGATATTAAACATTTAAAATCCCATTTCGACGATACTTATTTTTTGATAGACCTAAATCTTTGTCCAATCGTATATAGGG
The DNA here is from genome assembly GCF_001483705.2 of Eufriesea mexicana. NCBI lineage: Eukaryota > Metazoa > Arthropoda > Insecta > Hymenoptera > Apidae > Eufriesea > Eufriesea mexicana. Next base: position 29,653 of record NW_016907863.1, on the reverse strand, counting down.
AAAAGTTCGTTCGAACTTGGAATATTATTAAGTCACGAGAGTTAAGTCTATCTCTGGATCCTAAATTTCCTAACAAGAGGAAAGCCTAAAATTAATATAATCTCAGAAATTTTCTGATTCAAGAGGAAAAAATATCCATCCATGAGTAACGTAGCTATTAACTTAAGAATAAAACAATGTTAATTTAGATCTGTCCTTGGCAATTTTCTTTTCTCTTCTCGATTCCGAGAAGATCCTTGGCAACGAAGAGAAAACTGTGCCGATGTTCGAAGTGTACGAGCATCGAACGCTACATGGTCCATTGATGGGTCGAGCAGACTCGTACGTATTTTCATGCCGAAGTCTTAAAGGCGCCCTTACACTTGTCGGGCAGCGTGAATGGCCGACCGGAAGCGTCGAGTTATGACACTTGACATGGAGTCTTAAACGCTTAAGTGTAGCCAGGCTGCGTGATCGCATTGTATTCTTCGTACACACGCGCGTTTACGCTCGCAATCGAGAAACATGGCCTGATTCTTCGCTGTCATCATCGGCCCCATGCCGAGCTCAGCTCATTCCGATACTTTTCCTCGTTGAAATTCATTCGACGAGGATGCTGCCCCGAGAAACTATGGCTCCAAACAACCTTCCGAGACGTTTATTCGGTGGTTTATCATCCTCCGTGGCTTAACGCACTTAATCGCGAATTATTATTCTATTTTTCGCCATTTTACAGTCTTTATAGCTCGAAGTTGCCGAAGCTTGTTGAGTTTCGCTTATAGATAAATACGTCTGTCATAGATAAATTCTGCCGCTTTGTTTTCTGGCAGATACGCTTGACAGTTCCATCGCGAATCGTATTTATCGAACGATGCAAAAAGTTTCGCGAAATATTTCCTGTTTTTGGAAAAGAGCGAATGTTTGGGAATACTTTAACCGAATTTCGGAATATTTTAACCCTGAATCGGTGGAGAAAGAAATGGAATGAGACGAAATATCGAAGAATTCGGTGTCATATATGCGAATTAGAAAAAGAATCGCAAAGTCCAAATCGTCGAATGCGGAATTTTTTATTTAAAATTTAAAAACGGTCGATTAATTTTGCATCAACGATCCGAGTATAATTCGTTTCAAGCAGTTTCGAGATTTCAGAACGAAATTTAGAACGATTCCGCGATTTCTCTCGATACCGATGGCCGATCGAAATCTTCCGCGATCGAGCGGAGCGTCGTAAATCGGAAAGCAACGTTGCGGCATTCACTGCGGAGGATCGCGGAGGAAGAAATTCCATCCGATCGAGGAGATCTCGATACGATCCAGCGCAATGAACAACCTCGTGTACATTGACACTTTGATCCCCGGTTGCGTTGGCTTCCAGCTCCATTTGCCCGTGAAATTCCCACTACTCCACGGATTTCCACTTTCTCTCGTGATTACCAAGGTGCAGCGCAGAATCTCATAAAATTCGGAAATTCTCAATGTTAAATGCAGTCCATCTTCTTCAAATTTTCCGTCGATTCTCCTTTCCTGAATAGAACGTTGTATTTCGCACGAATAATAATGTCGACATTCTAACGGCTTTCCGATTCTCGCCTTTACGATACAACGGATTTCATTGAATTTCAAACTCATAAAAATGGTCATTTGAATATCTAAATTATTTATCTCGTGATCTGTTGGATATACCGCGTGACATGCTTGGAATCCTGTCCTGAAACTTTTTCTGGAACTAATGCGCGAAACCCTGTAATCTTTCGATCTCGCCAGCATTTCAAGATCATCCACATTCTCTTTTCTTTTTTCATTTTGTCACTCTCCTTTTCCCCCATTCGAACCTGTGCGATTTTCCAGTTGCGAATATTATTAGTTCCAAATCAGTCTGACCCGTTTGAAATTAACGAAGTCGTAAACGAAATTAAGACGGATATTTCGTAAGAAAATTCGTCAGGTCCCGTTTAATACGTTTCGATGCTAAACGACAGGAGGATAGAGGAGTGGAAGGATGAATGTTGAATGGAGCGAAGACGCGGTTCGGTGGACGTCTGTATTGCCGAACGATTTCGAAATCAATCCCTTACGCGTGTTCGGCCGAAAGACCTTTAGGAAGACCTCGAGGTGAAATATATTCATGCCACTGCGTCGGTTGTTCTCACCTGCAACGCCTCGTTACTCCCACGCGGATGTCTCTCTCACGGAATACCTGAATTACCTGCATCCTCATTCCTAAAGGCGGCTCGTTGCAAGAAATAACTCGGGTATGCAAACGAGGGATACCTGTTTCTACGAGCTGCTTCTCGCGTTTATTTATCCAGTGGAACAAAGGGATTCGACCATGGTCGTAGAATACTTGTCATTATTATTTAGAGACTAATATTTTTTAAATATTCCGTGCATCCGAGTCGACTTTGAAGGATCGTATTATCGAATTGGGCGCCATTTCTCGGTAAAACGTGGAATTCTATTGACTGTTTTGCTATGTCGCAGTCTACGTTTTCAGGCATTTAAGTCTCTGATTGCTCATGGTGTACAAATTTTTATATTTTTTAAATATTCCATACATCCGAGTCGACTTTGAAGGATCGTATTATCGAATTGGGCGCCATTTTTCGGTAAAACGTGGAATTCTATCGACTGTTTTGCTATGTCGCAGTTTACGTTTGCAGGTATTTAAGTCTCTAATCGCTATGGTGTGCGAATTTTTATTATTTTTTAAATATTCCATACATCCGAGTCGATTTTGAAGGATCGTATTATCGAATTGGGCGCCATTTTTCGGTAAAACGTGGAATTCTATCGACTGTTTTGCTATGTCGCAGTCTACGTTTGCAGGTATTTAAGTCTCTACTCGCCATGGTGTACGAATTTTTATATTTTTTAAATATTCCATACATCTGAGTCGACTTTGAAGGATCGTATTATCGAATTGGGCGTCATTTTTCGGTAAAATATGGAATTCTATCGACTGTTTTGCTATGTCACAATTTACGTTTGCAGCCATTTAAGTTTCTAGTCGCTCATTGTATACGAACTTTTATTCCCATCCCTATTTATTACGCATTAAGCGAAAAGTCATCCGATTTATCAATACTCGTAAGATTAATAATATCACGAGACGAAAAAGTTTAAGCAGCAAGAATTTATTAGCAAAGTTACACATACGGTACACGTATCTTTCAGATTTTTTCGTAATCCTCGCGCAAATAAATTGAAGGAATGTACAGTGGAAGGAGGTTCGTTTTCGCGAAAGTGATGTAATTTCCATTAGCCATTATCCGACATGACAGGAAGGTGTATTCGGTAGTCATTTGCGTTATCGCGATCTCTTAAGATCCTTATCAATAATGATAACGAAGCAGGCTCCGAATAAAGCTTGGTCTCATCTGGTCTTATTCAGGTCGGGGCGACTTCGTCGGAGGCATAGACAACGAAGCCCTGGACTTCTCGCAGCTGGAAGATTTTATCAATAGCGACAGTGAGCAACCTGCCACGTAAGTAACTTTTATTCCTGAATATACATCGATTACTTGCAATTAACCCTTTGAACTCGGCGATTTTTCGCTACGGAAGACTAGAAATTCAAAGATTTCCTATCATAAAATAATAAAAAATAGAATAAAAAATCGAATAATAATTAACGCATAGAATAACTTAATTTCAATACCTCCCGCGCTGTTACGTTATCGCAAATTTAATATTCTAATTAATTTCGGTCTTGAAAGTTTGATTAAACGACGACTGATTAATCTTACTCGAAACGAGGAAGGTCGAGGTCGCGTGAAATTCCTTAATTTTTGGCTAAAATTCAATCGGCCAATTAACCGGTTTCGAGGCCGGCTCGAAGAACAGCGCGTCTCGCGTATTCCTGCACGATTTTGCGAAAATTCGGAAACCACTGCTGACGAGAACGATAAACAATTAGGAAGGATAAATTGACTTTTACGTTTTCGCATCGTGGTGCGAATTAAAAGGATCGCGTGTCTTTTCAGTTTTCGGCGCGATATTAATTACTCTGATATTCAAATTAGCAGCGGTTCTTTAAAGGACTCGTTTCTCGAAGGCAGACCTTTCGAAATTCGCTTCTCAGCGACGAACGTCGCGAAAGTTTGTTATCGCTCAACGATCCGTGTACACGATTTCAAAAGTTTTGCTTTAACGACGACGTCCGACGACGACTGGAAACCATCGTTGACGCCTACATCGCGGACACACGTGCGCATGTGTAACATTCGCTGCAAACAGAATATCCATTTTCATCGTTCGTCGATCCGCTCTACTTACCAATCTCTTTACATCGATTTTCATCGATCCATGATAAATAGAGTCCTTAAACGCTTCGAAATTGCCAGGTCACATAACCCTATTATACCTCTGTGTATCATAAATTACTCCAAAATTAGGAATTATAATCTCCCTCGACTCATTCCTCGAAGATATCGCATAAAGCAATTTTACCATCCACGAAGTAGCAAATTTTTATTACAAATTTTAATACGAGCTACCATAACCCTTTGCACTCGACGATTTTTTCGGAAAATAGTAAATTCGAATTCAAAATAGTAATTCAAAGACTGCCATAAAGTCGACGATATTTCTAAAATTGTAAACAAGAAATCGTACGAAAATTAAGACGTAGAATTATTTTACTTCGATACTCCACGCATCGTTGAGTAATTGTAAATTTGATATATTAATTAACATCCATTTTTAGAATCTGATTAAATGGCGACTGAGAGTCGCCTCTCGAGTGCAAGGGGTTAATCATATCCCAGAACGCGTGATTATTTATCTAAATTACTGGAAAACAAAATTTTAATATCTCCAATTTTATAGTATATTAAATATCCTTTGTAAAATTCCCTGCAGATCCTACAGATCGCATTCGCGGAATTACTGGAATATATATATAACAATCTCCACATACGCGAGGTGCCTAATCGCGAAATATCCGTTTAAAAATTGAACACAGAGCGAACGTTTCTTCTTAAAATCACGAACACTGTGCGGGAAGTGCGGCCTCGTCCACGGTGCCCGAAAACGCGCGATAAAAAGAGATAATCGGAAACTTATGGTCGACAGTGTACAGAGGCGCAACGTGTGCACGAAACGCGTGCAGAAGAAAAAGAATGGCGGCGCGTGTGGCAGCGGCGGACAAACACACACGCGGATATTGTCGAGTACACTGTCGAGTACACTGCGCGGAGTACACTGTCGCGACGCGTGTACGTACACACGGTGGCGTGCACGTGTGGAAAGAGCAGACAGATATCATGCATGGTAGCGACCGCAGAGGTGTAATGATATAATGACAGAGACAGGCTGGATGGAATTGATGGAATCAGTGCTTGCCGTGTTAGGCCTGGTAATCCAACCTAACGCACTCGTCCCATTAAAGGCCCCGCGCTGATCTCAGTCACAGATTTCATTCACGGATCAACCGAATGGAAGCTCTTCACCCTTGATCCCAGTTGCGTCGCGGGTCAATGGGATTAAAACTGCTGGAAATGGTCTATTATAGCGTTTATTTGGCATCTCGCGCACGATTTCCCGCGAAATTCCACGGGATCGACGAGCACCGTGTGTCTAGGGAAATTTCCGCGAGATTTCGACACCCGGGAGAATTATTTATCGCGATTTATCGCGGCTTCCAGTCGATTTCGAAGAATAAATTGTATCCTCGAGCCAATCAAACGGGAGTTCTTCATCTGTGATCTCGGTTGCGTCCCGGGTCAATGGGAATTAAACCGTTGGAAATTGTCCATTATAGCGTTTATTTGATATTTCGTGTATCTGATCCCGTTGGAATTCGCGTGGGAGGTGTGCACGAAGATTCGAGTAGAATTTCGTGATCCGGAGAAATTGTAAATTCGAGTCGCGTCGTTTTCAAGCTGGAATTTTATCCGCCAGTCGATCGAATGGCAGTTCTTCGTCTGGGATCCCTATTACGTTGCAGGCCAATGGGGATATAACTGCTGGAAATTATCTATCATAGCGTCTATTTGATATTTCATTTACGCTTTCATAGAGAATCGACTATGTTGAGCAGAAACGTAGAAATAATAATTCTAAAAATAAATTTTACTCGTCGATCTATCCAATGAAAATTATTTACTTATCGCGATTCTTGTTTAATTACATATCACTGGATACAGGGTCGTGGAAATTTCCCTAGATTGTTATTCGCAATTTGTATTCAATTCTATAGGAAGCTTTAATCGTAGACGCTGAAGGAAATTCATGTAGAAATTCAAGAACCTTCGTTCTTTCGTTCCTATTATCTCCTCGCGAGTATAATACTCTCGTGTACAATCCTTTCTAAAATTCTACGATAATAAATTCCAAGCAAATAAGCTATTTACTTATGCCATTGATTACCACGAACCGGGATTAAATTCTTTCGAACAAACTGTTATAAGGAATGCATGAAAAAGCGTAATTGTTCTCGAGCCGGTAAGAAAATATTCAATGGTAATTGGTACAAGTTTCAAGGATCCGTGGATTTGAAATCGCGACAGGATAATTACATAATTACCAGGAGTAATATAATCGTACGTGTTATTCAACGTAAATCGTTGTTTAGATCGCGTTACGGAAGTGGTATTCGTGGAAAAGCCCTGAACGGGAAACCCAAAAATCCAATTCCCGATAGTAAATTCCTCTCGATAGTGATCACCGTGGTCAGAGTGATCCATCGAGTGGCATCGTGGCACGCGTAATCGGTGGTTAACATCGATTCGTCAATAGTAATTCGATTTTCCAATCGTCGATATCAATCGATTCATTAACATCCAATTTTTCTTTTCGCTTTAGTTAATTTAAAAATTAATTTTTAAATAATTTTAAAATTATTTCGATCAGAGATTTTACACTGTTACCCGAGTGTAAAATTTCACGAATTCGCGAAAAGAAGTTTGCACGAATGGTAGAAATATTATCGAGTCTTAGAATTTTCAATGAAATGGTGAAATAATTTATGGATTAATCTACGATCGACGAATTAATGGTATACGCGAATAGTAAATTAGCTCTTACGGTTGAAAAGCTACTCGCAGAGAACCATAATTCCTTTCTTTTATAGAGAGTACATTAAAACATACAAAATGGCTTTAAAAGCACGTTTCGCCTAAATTTCGTTTACTTCTTCGAAAAAGGATCTTTATGGATCGACAGGTCTCAGAATTCGTAATAAAAAAATTATAGTTCTCTGAGGATTAGATTTTGTTAATCGTTAAAGTTTTAACACCAGAATTACCAATCTTTAATTGGCTACCTAAACATAGAATGTATTAACCCTTTGCACTCGACAATCATTTCGTTACAGAAAAATAGTAAAACTTTCTGTCATAGAGTCGACGATATTTTTAAAACGGTAAATAAGAAATCATATGCAAATTAAGACGTAAAATTATTTTACTTCGATATTCCACGCATCGTTGGATTAATATCGATCTTTAAAATCTGATTAAATGACAACGAGGGTCCTCTCTCGAGTGCAAAGGGTTAATGTATTAATGTATTAATTACAGTTCTATTTCGATGCGAGTCAACGCTAATTTTTTCAAAAGCAGGTATATGTTTTTCGCAATTGCAAAGAGGAAAATTCCGAGTGTAATTATTTTAACCGAATTGGTAGTTCCAGTGTTAAGGATAATCTCGTTAATTCCAGTTGCCAAGTTTCCACAGTGGAAGAATAATTTTCTCCGCTTTATTTATTCATTGTCCTCGTTGTCTTCGCATTTGCAACGACTAATTATTCCATGGCAGATATTTCGCGGATACCCTGGCTAACAATGAGAATGGGGGTGGAACGACGACGCATGGTGGTCGCGTGGAGGCGGCAGCCACTCAACAACCACCGTCTCGATTGCCATCGCCGATTACCCAAAGTCATCCGGTCTCGAGTACGTGCACATCCGGTACCACCACCGTACCAAATGGCGCCGCTTACAAGGATCCGCAATCGTACGTTCACCCGTAAGTCGAGTTTGCCTAAGGGCTAGAATGTCAACCTCGTGGATTAAGTCATTCGAGACCTTTCACGGTTTCAATTCCTATAAGTAGATAACTAAGAGCTTTCTTTTCAGGATGTCAGTAATTTAACAGTGTCTACTTGCTTACGTGCTCACGTTTCTCGAAGAAACGTTCCAGTCTTATCTCTTCGTTAATGTCCCCCGTTCGCGCGAATCTGTTTTATTTCTGCAGAACCGCGGGAATTTTAATCGAATTTTCCAAAATATCAAGTTCCCTCCCTAATCGTTGCCGACTTTTGTAAAATAATTCGCTCCTCGATAGGTTAATAGATTTAAACCCGTGATATATTAATCGTCGAGAAGCTCAATGGCAAAGTCGGTAACATACTTTGAGGAGCTGTGAAAGAAATTACTAGCGATTATACTCGATAGCATTAGACCATTTCAGATACCTCAACGATCTGAGGTTACGATCTGAGGAGAAAATTCTAACGCAGCACTTTTCGGATACTTCGTTTCAGACATGCATTACCAGAAAGCCCACCTGACAGTGGCAGCGAACCGCCATATTCTCCGCCAGGTCACAACGACACTCAACATGTACATTCACCGCGTGAGTACTTCCCGAAGTATTCTATTAAAATGCAACGTTCAACGTGTAATTCGAATAGTCTACGATTTAACGGTATACAAATGTATCCCGGCATTTTGTAGGCAATTATGATTTATGTTCCGTGGAAAATTCACGAGAAACCGTATGCGATTCCAGATCAAAAGGTAGCTCTTCAGGAAATGCTTCTTCATCACCAAGGCAATCAGGCCAATTATGCACCAAATCTACTACCGTCCTCGCCTTTAACATCCTCCACGGATCCAATGCTACTAACTCACACCGTGCTTACGTCTCATCTCGCCTCTGGAACACCGAATGTTCAATCGCAACAGCCGATAAGTCAGACCTTAGTGCCTCTGCCACACGATCCTAGTCCTGGTAACATCACGTTGTATCCGTCGGTACAATCGGCGCCCAAGAAGAGAAAATTGAGTCAGGATGGTCTTGTCCATGTGAAGCAGGTGCAACGAGTAAACTTTTTTTATTACTGTCATGATTATACTAAAATAAATAGCCATACGCGAAGACTAGCGGGAAGGAATATGATGAGTCACGCTTCCTGCTTTTTGTGGAAGCAATCTTTAGTTTCCCAGTGTTCTTTCGTTCAATTTCGTATGGTTTATATTTGCTTTTCATCTCTTCGATATCTTAAACGTATTAATTGGCATGAATCGTGCCTTTGATTTATCGAGACAAGCTTTTCACTGTCAAACGTCATCAAAGTCAGGCAATTGACAATGATTTATCATATTTTTCTCCTGTGGTCATTTACGTATTAGTCGTATTACAAATGCACCTTTTGTTTTGCAAAATAAAAAGAGGAAAAATGCAATTTCTGTGCTTTTTACCTTTCTTCAGTCGTGAAACAACACACCTCTTGTGTATTTATTTTTGTATTCCTTATGAAATTCAGTTTCTATTGTACAATATTATAAAGTATTAGCTATTTCCGATATTTTTTCATTTTTCAAGTACATTCTTTTAGATTTGGAATACTTCAAACGCTTTTTTATGAAATAATTGCAACCTTTGGTGCATTTTGCCGTTTAAAATGTGATTATTGGCGGTCCTCCAGGAACCTGAACTGGGAACCGTGGAACATAGCTGTAGCAGCAGCAGCGCGGTTCTCGATGGCGACGAAGTGGCGGACAATAGCTACATAGACGCCAGTTACCAGTGCATCCGATTTCATCCTTTTCAACAAACTTCCTGGCACGTTCTCTGTGACCATAATCTAAAAGAGCTACCAGTGCCTCATTACCGGGTTGACGCGGACAAAGGATTCAATTTCAGCAACTCCGACGATGCTTTCGTGTGCCAGAAGAAAAATCATTTTCAGGTAAACACTTACACCTTTCTTTGGAAACAACCCTGTTCGCGTTAACCATGAAGTCTTCGTAGGAGCCATTCCACCCTACTCTATTTCGTTTGAAATATACCACCCCCATCTGTTCCGATGAAAAGACTGCGATGTCACGATAAACATAGAATCGAATCAAATTTTCTTCTCTAATCGTTATCTTTATGCATCGACAATATCACGTCTGTATCATCGAACGTTATAAATGCAGCGAATGTAATCACGTTAAATATATTCAGATTACTTGCCACGCTCAGCTTCAAGGCGAGGCTATATTCGTCCGGACCGGCGGAGGCTTCAAGAAGATAAGTAGCTTCCAATTGCACTTTTACGGCGTCAAAGTCGAGTCTCCGACGCAAACGATCAGAGTGGAGCAGAGTCAAAGCGACAGGAGCAAGAAACCGTTTCATCCGGTGACGTAAGTACACAGACAAACGCGCAAGATGCCGAGCAAATTAAAATGCATTCTTTTTTCTTTCCACATTTTATACACGAAACACAAGCATTGTCGAGCAAACTTTTCGGAATCCTTGGTGCGAAATTCTAGTCGTTTTTTCGATAGAAGCTGTAAAATGGTTACATTACACTAAAATAGAGCTGCTTTTAGGGTGGAACTAGGCGGCGAGCGTGTTACAAAGGTAACCGTTGGCCGTCTTCACTTCAGCGAAACGACCAGCAACAATATGCGAAAGAAAGGGAAACCGAATCCGGATCAAAGATATTTTCATTTAGTTGTCGGCCTGCACGCTCATACCGTTGATCAAGCCAGCTATCAGGTGGTAGCTCATGCGTCAGAGAGAATAATCGTCAGGGTAATTACGCCTTTAATTACGATCCCGTTGCAACTTAATTTAGAACTCCATTTATTGGAGCAAGAGCGAAAGTGCTAACGTTCTACAAGCTCTAAATCCGAGTGAGAAAATTCTGTCGGAATATTTAATTAGAGAAGAACAGTCACGATGCTGAATTCTTCGCCTTGTCCTTATTTTATTTTTCTTTTATTTCTCGAAGCAAGGATATTTTCGCTTGATCAGTAGAACTTTGCCTAATAAGAGATAGTTAGGTCGTTGTAAATACTTCTGTTAATCTTTGAATACAGTTGAATACGAGTAAAATAAAATTGTCATAAAAAATATAACGATGCAGGCAAGTAATCCTGGTCAATTCGAGTCGGAAGGCAGTGGCGTTGGTGCAGAGGGTGGTTGGCAAAGGGGAGCAGCACCGGATAGCGTGTTCCATGCCGGTCGAGTTGGAATTAACACGGACAGGCCTGACGAAGCTCTGGTTGTTCATGGCAATATGAAGGTATTGTATTCCATTTACGCTACTTTAATATATATGAAGATTCCACGTAGATATAACGTGCTTTACACGGCAACATCGCTAATGGATGCTCACAGGTGACTGGTCATATTGTTCAACCCAGTGATGCACGGGCGAAACAAAACGTGCAGGAAGTGGACACGCGTGAGCAATTACGAAACGTGCAACAGTTGAGAGTGGTTCGTTACAGATACGCGCCGGAATTTGCACAGCATTCTGGTTTGGGTATCAAGCAGCAAGAAGACACGGGTGTCATAGCGCAAGAAGTGCAACAAATACTTCCGGAAGCTGTGCTACCAGCTGGAGACATAGTTCTTCCAAATGGCCAGAGAATCGAGAACTTTCTCATGGTGAATAAGGAAAGGATATTCATGGAAAATGTTGGTGCTGTGAAGGAACTGTGCAAAGTAAGATATTTGTTTTATTATTTCCACTTTCATTTCGTTTCTTCAGTCCTTTTTCTTCGTTTCATTTCTTCGTTTTGAAACTATGTGAAATTTTCCAGGTAACGGATAGCTTGGAGACTCGAATAGACCAACTGGAGCGAATAAATAAGCGGTTGGCGAAGCTGAAGAGGGGTGACAGTCTGAAAAGTTCGATTAGTACAATCTCTAGTATATCAAGTAACAAATACTCATCCTCTATCAATAGTAAGAGCACTGTACAAGGAAAGGGAAAAAAGAGCGAGAGGGAGAACGAATTGCTATGCAGCAATAAGTTTATCCAGATTGTCATTGTTATACTTATTCTTATTATGGCATTCTGGTAATTAAAATTTCATCAAATTTTCTAAATCTTTTTGTATATTAGATAAACGATTTGAATGTTTCATTGAATACATTTAAATTTCAGCTTAGTCGCCATGGCGACGCTATACTTCTTAGAATATCAGAAACGTAGCAGTCTCGAGTGGACAGCGGTAGCTAGCAATGGAATGTTGGCTATAAGACCAGCTCATCCATCGACAGTGTCGAGCACGCCTAATTACGAGCCCCGGTATAATTCGTTATTGGACAGTACGTTATCGTCTTCGTATACTAAACATGGATCCCATAATAGAGGCTTGGATGGTAGTTTATCTGTAAAAACCAACGCTTTTTCCACACAAGCTCCTCACACGAAACAGCAGCTTTATTCTCAAGAGATTACTTGGTATCCCTTTAGTCATTCTGGGCCCCAACCAAAACTTGAAAAAAATAGGTTTGTAATTATTAATATAGTAAAGCTATAGTTGCTTTCTTTGCCTCTTTTTAAGCTTGAGATATTTCAATGTAATATGTTAAATTCCAGCGAATTTCCTGGGAATTGGTTAAGCAGGTGCAGGAATGGTGCTGGTGCTGTTCCCAGTAACGTGGATGAAAACGATCAAGGATCAGATGTGGATTCTTCTTTGAATAAAAGTCCAATTCCATTGGGTAGACCGTCGAATTGTCCTAGACATTTCAGCGAATTCGAAAATCAATGTCAGGTAGAACTTTCTGAATTTTTATTAGTCTTTATTCTTCGTATTACTTGTATTTTAAACGAAAATATTACGTTTTAGACATTCTGTTGTACAGCCAAGATTCACCAATTCGAAGATCCACAACCTGATCATCCTCCGGAAAAGAAATCAATTTGTAAGTCACATATATTTTTTATATCTTTTATATTTTCTTCTAGATTTACTAGAACAATGTATTACCAAATATCGCTGTTGTTTCGAGTAAAAAGAAAAATGTAATTTCGTTTTTTTAGCAGATCACATAGAACAGCCATTGAACGTATATGAGGAAAAACGTAAAATAAGTAAAAGTTTCCAGAATGGTATAAGTCCATCCGACCCAAGTACACAAACACTTGTAAAAGAGGTAAAAGAACGCCAGTTAATTCTTTTATGTTAAAGATAATTCTGAAAGATATACAAAATTATCGTATTTGTCGCAGAATAATTATAAGTATCTACATAAAAGAACAAGAAGAGAGAAAGGTAGTGGTGATTGGGCGGAAGTCGCCAGTAATGCTGCAGGATCATTACCACCTGAACCAAAGCCACAATTGTGGATAGTGGCAGAAAGCTTTAATACTTCAATCGATCAAAAATATTGCTCCGCTCCGTCACAGGATACGCCGAATAATATATCTTGTGTCATTCCTTTGTCTAAGTACATGCCAGACGTCCAACTTACGTTACATTTTATGTAAGTATATACTATAACATTTTTCTGTCGTTAACACTTCAAGTTTTCAACCCTCGTTTTAGTGGAATGCCTTGGTACGGGCAAGTAGTACAACAGTGCTCATCACCAACGAATCATGGTGGCGACGAGCCTTTAATATGTAACCGGAAATACACTATGCAACAGCAAACACAGTTAAAGATCGATATTGAAAATAACAATCAACGAGATCAATCTTTTCTTCTTGATGTTGCTCACTATCCTAAGAGAATACTAAGGTTTCGTGTACCTACTGTACAGCCACAAGAGGTAATTAATCTTATTCTTTCCAATTAAGTATTTTTTACTCTGCAATGTTACCTTATAAATTCTTTAAAAATGTTTTTCTTTGCAGAATATATGTAAGAATAAACACGGTGTTGATTATTTGGAGTATACGTTGCACTTCTATCGAGATTGCGAGGAATGATTAATTTTTTAATCATAGTAATTCACGAAGAATTCAAACCGAAAATTCGATGTGTCTTATTTGAAACATTGTTAAATATCCACGAAACAGGATTTTCTTGTGCCTTCGTAACATATTCCGTCTCCATTTTCTCCAACTATGAAATTATATACGTTTGGTAATATATCTATATATACATATCGTAAAATAAATCTGTAATTGTATTTTATATGTTATCACGATATACTATATAGCATAACGATTATGATGGTCAATAGGAACGAATAGATCTTACAGACTCAAGCAATAGACGTAATAAAATAGAGTTTAGAATTTTCATTTCTATAATTAGAAAAGTATACGTGCTATTTTGTACGGAAGATATTATAGACAAAAAGTCGTTAGTTGATGGGTGATAGTAAACATTTCTTTTTCATCGAGGTCATGAAAATTGAGTCACCGGAAACTATAATTACCAATTAAAAACTATATTATTAAATGTAAAATATTGTATAAAATGAAGTAAATTAACACTAAAGATTAAAGTTCGAAGATAATGCAATGCATATACTGTTTTCTCTAGATAATAATATTCCAAAGCCTCACCCATCAACTATAATTGAGGATTAACATATCGTTTCAATAATTTTTACATTATTTATACTCATGTACAGAATATTATTATTGTTATTATTATTACTACTACTGTCACCACTATTACTACTGTTACTAGTATTACTATTACTATCATTATTATTATCAAAGAAATATTTGCACTGCATTAAAAAAGGAAAAATGTAATGATCGATAATCCAGTCAAATCATATCTTGATTTTAATTCGTCGAATATATTCTATGTACAGTTTATATTTTCCTTCGTTACGTACCGATCTACACATATATCTTATAAAGACAAAACGTATATGAGAGACAAACAACAGATGATAAATTCTCTACGAAATAAAGTGAACTTTGTGATGGAACAAAGACTCTGAGGACTTTAAACTAACCGTGAATAATTATCAAATGATATGTCTATCTGTTAAAAGTGTACAAAACAATCGTAATGCTGCTTTGATCCTAAATTTCATTTGAATTCGACGGAAATTCAGAAAACGTGTTATCATAGAATTTCAAGTTCCTAAAAGGTATTTGTATAATAATTGTCTTGGTATACACTTTATTTGCACCTACTCTTTAAGCGATTATTGCATGCGAGTAGATCGTCGCTACTATCATCGAATCATTACTACTGATAACACTATTATCGTTGCTAAATGCAATACCCAATAAGGCTACTATTATCATTCCGCCCTGTAATTAAATTCGAGTTACATTTTCCATTCACGAGATTCCAAGTGCTATCTTGTTATTAGTTACTTTACTGTAAATCATCTTGACAATAGGGCAAGATAATTTTCTATGCATATATAAATATATTTAATATATATATCATCGCTATTCTATTTCCTTTTAAGTTAGATTACAAATGGATTATCGTATATACTTTTGCAACAATTACAGTATATCACGATACTAATTTTAATTAGAACTCTAATTCCAATTTCATTTTACATCTTTGGTTTTACGTTTATGCTCGAGTATATGCGACCAAAACGCGCCACTTCTGCCGTCCATACGTTTTCCTTACGCGAAGACATATTACTGTAAGTTATAAGCGAATATCGTGACCTATTTACGTACATATATACATACATATATATATATATATATATATATATATATATTTTTACAGAAAATAAGCTCACACGCACGAGCTCACGGTTGGCACGTATCATTTTTTCATCTACATAAATCGTGTAAAAAGAAGAGAACGCTATTGTACAGTAATTATCCGTAATTAAAGTATATATGCAAGCATACATGCGATATAATACATTAAAGCATTAGATGTCTTCATTAGAACGTAAAGTAGATATATAAGAACTCAACGATTCAATTCGAAGATATTTTCCATAGTATTATTCTCCATTCTCACTACTTGATTCCATTTGCAGTTTCATTTCCTCTGATTAATTTCCTCTCGATAGAATAATATAGTTACAAACACGTGAACGTATCTTTCGAAAATAAAGAAGACGATCTTATCGCGTTTCGACATATTAATATTATCATAGTACAATTATAATTTATGCGATTAATATATATACATAATATATTTAATATAAACATGCGTGTGCGTATGATATTACAGTAATATTAATCTTCCATAATTATTCGTGATTGTTCTTTCTGTACGGATTCTGTTAAAAAGAGAAAAGAAGAACAACTTAGAGATTCTACGAGCAATCAACATCTGTATATTTCTCCATTGTCATTCGCCTTGGCGAACGCGTAACGCTTTACTATTGCTTATATGTTCATTATCATTTAACATATTGCTAAAATGTATCAGAACTTGTTATTGTTTTATATTTTAATGTATCGTACCGATTCGTAAAGTAACAAAAACAAAAAAAAAAAGAACAGAAAAGAGAGAGACAATTTATAATTTGATTCTCGACTATTTTGTCAGAGCATATAATTTATTTGAAATAAAAGGAAAATAGAGAGTGATCGCAGAAGTGTCATAATATATGAAGGAAAGCGGAAACTTCGTAATATCCTTAATAACTATTTCGAAATGAAAAGATATATAATAATAATATTTCATTTAAGAGGAAGAATTCTCTTTTAATATAAGTAGCATAATCTGTAAGCTGTAAGCAATGTCAGTAGGATTTGTACATACAGTTTAGCATAGTAATGGTACGTGTACTAATTGCGGTAAGAGCGTTCTAACAGCGTTCGTTTTTAAGCGAATAGAAATCGTGTAATTATAGATAATTGTAATGTTGCTGATGGAAACGATGAATTATACCGAGACATGTAATTTTTTCAATAATATCGTGCGCGTTGTATCATCCGATCGTCGGCGTTTGCGAAACAGACAAATCGCTCATTCCGAATTTCAACGAACTCGATGCGCGAATGAGATATTTAAATGATATTTAAACGTCGAATTATTTAACGGAACTACGTGGAAAATTGGACTTTCGTTAAGCTCGAAATAATTATCGAATTTCCATTGAACGAAGCAATGACGAAAAGCGTATTCGTTAAAGGTCTTATTCTTTCTTTTTGTGATCTCTGCAAAAGCGTAGTCGTAAAGCTCGGAATTGTCGAGTAAAATTAATTTTAGTATAACGAACTAAAGTGCAATTTCAGATGAAAATATCGAGGAAAAAGAAAAAAAAAAAGGAAATTAAAAATCTTTGATCGTGATCAATGAATAAATGCAATTGAACGATTGACTCCACTAGTCTCATTATATTCTGTTCTAATATAACACGTTTCTCTTTTCTACTGATGTAAAACGGACCTATTTTATCAACGCGACGATTTAATTATCGTATAAGTATCGAATGCCGCTATTTATGTATATTTGAACAAACTCAAAAGGAACAAAAAGGGAAACGCATGTAAATGTTATATTCACGTATTTATAAATGTACTGTTAAGATGAGCATATAAATATATATATATATTATATATATATTATTATATAAACAAATAATAATTATATATTTATATATATATTTATGTGTGTATATATATTATATATACATACACATAAAGAATCTGTATTCGCAGGAAAATAAAGATATTGCTCCGGAAAAGTGTTTTCATATCATTTTGCGTATGAAATTTAAGAATCAAATCTTGGCCCCGTAAATATTTGGATTAATAGTTTTTAATAATGTTCAGGTAATGGAATTTTGTTCCAAGGGTAATATTTAATTTTCTTTAAACGTTTATGTAAATAAGAAAATAATAATTATTAATATATAAAATAATATATATAAAATAATAATTATTAATAATAATATAATAATTAACGTGTATATGTGAAACTATCAAAGTGAATAAAAGGTACTTATGCATGTAATCATTATAGTTTCATTTTCTTTTTACCAAAAACAAAATCACTCGTCATCTGTGACTTCATGTTCGTCTAAAATTAGTTCATCAACTTTTACAATTGCATCGTAAACAGACAGCCTTAGCGAGCTTTCTAATATAATTGTGGATATGAATTTGTTGTTATTTAAATCATTATTATGTGTTTGAACTATTGCCGAAGATACTAATGGTGTATCCTTCCATTAGTACAATGAAATAATTAATAATTCAAGTTCATGAATTAAATACAGAAATTTGGAATTTTTGGTACCAGAAATATATTGATATTTGCTTGATTGATATTAATAAATATAAGAAACATCGTTTGATATTCTACATCGATGCTTTATCACATAGCTATTTCAAAGATGCAACATTTTCCCGCTACAAAAATACCTAGCATATCCGGCTGCAACCAACTTCCAGTTGGCGGCAAGCGAGCATACCGGTAACACATGGTGGAATATTCTCACGCGTCAAAGTGATACATTACATCTTAAAACATTTCGTGAAGTAATGATATCGCTGATTGACGTTTTAATTACTTTACGAAGTTCCAGCCTACTAACGGTGAACATTTCTTCGGTGGTAATATACTACATGTGAAAAAAAGTAATGTAACATAGTGTAAATCGCACAAGGATGCACGTGGGAAATGAACTAGTGTGAGTGCGGGATCCTATAATGCTATCGCATTGTCCGTTATTATCGGCTGTAGAAGATTCTAGATTTCGACTGTCCATTAGAATATTTGATCAGCATTACTGAATAGGCAGCTTTTTAATAGTTTTTTCAATTTTTCTTCGATCTTGACGTTCAATTGCAACATAGTTATGTATTATCGCTATTACATTCTAAATTTTTATTGTGAATTAAGATATTTCATTACCCCTGCATAGAATAGATTGTTCTCCAACCAGAAGGGCGATTATTTTATGATTGAAGCTGCACATATGAAACAGACTAACAGAAAAGCAAGTGCCTGTGAAATCGTACTACACAGTATACTTTTTTCGCCTATATTTTGGAAATCAGGCTTTTTGATTAGGTTTGTTTTATATATCAGTGTAGAGCAGAATTTTCTCGAACAGGATTGGATATTTTTTTTTTGTTTCGAGCGTGCGTTATCGAAAAATAGTGCCGAATGTGTCCGTGGCTGTGAAATCGTGCTGCGCAATTGACTTTCTTGGCTTCTATTACCAAAATTAGGCTTTTTGATTAGGTTTGTTCTATATATCAGTGTAAAGTGGAATTTTCTCTAACGAGATTGGATATTTTTTTTCGGTTTCGTACGTGCGTTCTCGAAAAATAGTGCCGAATGTGTCAGTGGCTGTGAAATCGTGTTGCGCAATTGACTTTCTTGGCTTCTATTACCAAAATTAGGCTTCTTGATTAGGTTTGTTCTATATATCCGAGTAGAGGGAATTCTTCCCTAATAGTATTGGATATTTTTTTTTTGGTTTCGAGCGTGCGTTCTCGAAAAATAGTGTCGAATGTGTCAGTAGCTGTGAAATCGTGCTGCGCAATTGACTTTCTTGGCTTCTATTACCAAAATTAGGCTTTCTGATTAGGTTTGTTCTATATATCCGAGTAGAGGGAATTCTTCCCTAATAGTATTGGATATTTTTTTTTGGTTTCGAGCGTGCGTTCTCGAAAAATAGTGCCCAATGTGTCAGTGACTGTGAAATCATGCTGCGCAATTGACTTTTTGGCTTCTATTACCAAAATTAGGCTTTTTGATTAGGTTTGTTCTATATATCCGAGTAGAGGGAATTATTCCTTAACAGGATTGGATATTTTTTTTTGGTTTCGAGCGTGCGTTATCGAAAAATAGTGCCGAATGTGTCCGTGGCTGTGAAATCGTGCTGCGCAATTGACTTTTTGGCTTCTATTACGAATATTAGGCTTTTTGATTAGGTTTGTTCTATATATCAGTGTAGAGTGGAATTTTCTCTAACGAGATCGGATATTTTTTTTGGGTTTCGAGCGTGCGTTCTTGAAAAATAGTGCTGAATGTGTCAGTAGTTGTGAAATCGTGCTGCGTAATAGACTTTTTTATCTCCTATTTCCAGAATTAGGGTTTTTGATTACGTTTCTTTTATATAACAGTGTTGAGTAGGTTTAAGACAATATTTTGTTGAAATAATAAGTCACGTACAAGAGTAAAACAATATTGGATTCATGGAATATTACCAGCGTGGGGCCATTGGATGCAAAGAATTATATGTTATATCTAGAAAGAATTGAAACAGCAATACAAATATGTAAGTTATGATGTGTCTATTTTGTTCTAGGTCGGCTAACCATATGACATACAAGATAGAAATCTTTGATGGTGAAATAAAGATTCATACAATGGAGATGGCTTAGGCAGACAAAAGGGAATAAAATTAATTTAGGTGATAACCTAATTGTGGGATTGAAAGGTATGTTGTATTCTTGATCTAAATAAATATTAATATCTGTGGTCAAAGTCATCACCAATGTGTTATATTTCAGAATGATGGAACTGAGGTATATAGAGAAAAGGGAATGGTTCAAATAAAAGCAGCGAGAATAGGAAATACATATTACCTCAAATCAATGAACAGGAAAGGGGCAGCATACGTATCAACAGAGAAGGATGTGTGCCATGGACATGTAAATATCGGGATCATTGGAGAGATGGAGAATGATCACTTGGTAATAGTTATAGAAGTTAAAAACAAATTGTATATAGAATGTAAATGTTGTATTAAGGTTCTAATGTGTAGATATGTCTATAGGAACTTGAAAACTATAAAAGCAGCAAGAATAACGGGGCTGTGACACATGGAATTGATTTCGCCAATAAAGCCAATATTAAAAGGAGGTAAGAGGTACGTCTTATCTGCTGATAATTATTTACTTTCCAAATTTCTATATTAATATGTTATATAATTTCTAATATTAATTACAATAATAAATAATAAATTTTAATAAATTTGATTTTATAAGTATTTTACATTAATCAAACTAATATATTTGTTATAACTAGGTTGTAATGAAAACAACTATTGGTGATATTGAGTCAGAATTATGGGACAAAGAACTTCAAAGACGTGTAGAAATTTCATACAATTATGTATGGATGGTCTTTGGGATGATATATTTCATAGAATTATGAAAGAATTCATAACACAAGGTGGTGATCCCACAGGTACAGGAGAAGGTGGTAAAATATATGGAGAACCATTTAAAGTGAGTCTATATTTAAAAATTAAATGAATTCTTTTTTTATTCAAAGATAATTATTGGATATATGTGTTTTAGGATAAATTTTTTACAAAATTACGTTTTTATCGGTGAAAAATATTGATATGGCTTAGCTGGAAAAAATGACAATGGTTCCCAATTCTTCTTTACTCTTGGTTCTGCATTAGAATTGCAGAATAAACATACAATCTTTTGTAAGGTTACAGGAGAAACTATATACACCATGTTTGAACTTGAAGAAGCACTTATAGATGAGGTAAATTTAATGTTTACAAAAAAATATATCAAGAATTAATATAAATATAATATAATCCAATTTTTTATAGAATGATAGGCCACTTTATCCTCCAAAAATAAGAAAAACTGAAATATTGAACAATCCATTTTCTGATATTATAAAAAGAATAATTGTAAAGGAAAGTGAAAAAGTAAAGGACAGTTCAAAAATTAACCAACAGGAGTAAAGTAAAAATCATATATGGTTGTAGCATTTAGCCATGATAGTATTATTTTTTGCAATGAAAAATTTTGTTACAGAGATTTCAATCTTTTATCATTTGGTGAAGAAGCAGAGGAAGATGAAGAAGAATCTGTGAAATTAAATAAGGAGATTAGTGGTAAGAGCAAATCAACTCATGATCATTTAACTGATCCAAAATTAAGCTCACAACCAGCTGTTGAACTACCCGGACTTGAAAATAAAAAAAGAAAGGAAGACCATAGTAGCGATTGGGAAAGTGACGACGAAGTAGAAACACAAGAAGAATTAGAAGTTGTAAATCAAGAGAAAGAGTTAGTTTATTGTTTACATTATAACTATGTTATAGAAAGTAGGATTTTTCATTGACTGTCTCTTATATTTATATTTTCAGAGCAATGAAGGAAAGGATAAAAAATACACGAGAGATACAAAGAAGGAACCGAAGAAAGTACAAAATTATAAAATAGATGATGTTGAAGATGATAAGGGTATAAAGGAAAATGAATAGGGAATAAAAAACTCCTTATGAGGTTTGGCACAAGAGAAAGCCGAGGAGATGCACGATAAGAGATGTCAAGAATTATTAGGATAACTCATGTATTCGAATAGAATCATTTATCATATGTCTATGAATATTGTACATATATATATGGTCATTATAATGATAATTATTACGTGATATGTATTACGAAACATCTTTTTCTCGCAACGGTCCGTGATACGGACATCTACTCAGATTCTAATGTCTATATGTCATTATTTATTAT
>NW_016907863.1:0-5723 GCF_001483705.2 Eufriesea mexicana | reverse complement strand
AATAGTTTACTAACTCTGGTTACGTGCATCTAATATATTTTAATTTATTTTAATAAATAGAATCATAAAGTTTTCTACATTCTTTAATAAATTCAGCCGAAACAGCGGTTTTAATTAGACAATCAGCATTCGTTTCTTTACCTGGCAGACGACAAATATGCAAAGGTACGCCTTTACAACGCAATTATAAAATTTCATAAATTAAACACAGAAATTGAGCGATTTGTTAATTTTTCTTCAAGTGAACAGGAGAATGCATGGGAAATGAAGAAGAATTGCAAACAAACGCCGAAAGCATTGTTGTGTCCATGCAGATGTGCCTGCATCACGAAAAAAATGTAAGTATTTGTATTAACATAACCTCTAGTTATAATTAAATAGTGTAAGTTAGAAAGGACAATATTCTGTTGAAATAAACAGGCATGTGCAACAATAGAAAATATTGGACTCATGGAATATCATCAGCGTAGATGCCAAGAATTATACTTTATAGCGAGAGAAAATTGAAGCAGCAATATAAGTATGTAAAGTATGATGTGTCTATTTTGTTCTAGGTCGGCTAACCATATGACATACAAGATAGAAATCTTTGATGGTGAAATAAAGATTCATACAATGGAGATGGCTTAGGCAGACAGAAGGGAATAAAATTAATTTAGGTGATAACCTCCTATAACAACTAAATATAGAGAATACAGTGGGATTGAAAGGTATGTTGTATTCTTGATCTAAATAAATATTAATATCTGTGGTCAAAGTCAATAATCATCGCTAATGTGTTCAGTTCGAATGAAAGGATTGAGAAGAGGAAACCCATGTTATGCGGAATCAAGAAACAAAAAAGGGGCAGCATATGTTTCAACAGAGAAGAATGCATGGCAAGGACATATTAATATAAGGATCAATGAAGGGATGGAGAATGAATACTTGATAATAGTTATGAAAGGTAATGATAAATCGGATATAGAGTCTGAATGTTGCTAAATGATAAATGTAGAAAATTAAATCTAAGCCCTTACATAGAGAAATGTCGTTGAATTGTACTAATATGTTATATTGCAGAATGATGGGGTTGAGGCATATAAAGAAAAGAGGGAGGCTCGAATGAAAGAAGTGAGAAGAGGGAATGCATATTATGCGGAATCAAGAAAGAGAAAAGAGGCTGCTTATGTATCAACAAAGAAAAATGTATGGCATTGACATGGAAATATGGGTTTCATTGAAGAGATGGAGAATGAACAAGTGGTAATAGTTATTAAAGATAAAGATAACTTAAATATACTGTGTAAATGTTGCATTAAGGCAAAAATGTATAGAAATATCTATGGGAACTTGGAAAATATAAAAGCAGCAAGAATAATGGAACTGTGGCAGAGCATGGACTTTATTGGGCCAATAAAGCAAATGTCAGAAGGAGGTAAAAGGTATGTCTTACCTGCTGATGATTTTTCGAGATAAGAATCATTTGGTTGACTGATTTATAGATGACTAGGGATTTGATATGAAATATTATTGACGAAGGATTTTTTTTATTGTAGGAGACTTACAAGCATGAGTAATAGTTATATGCAAAAGCCAGCCACTAAGGGTAAAGTAATAAGTATCATTTTATAATATTTCATTGATTGTGTATCCGTTTTTAAAAATATATATACTATATTTATTTTCTAAATTTCTATATTAATATATTAAATAACTTCTAATTTGAATTACAATAATAAATAATAAATTTCGATAAATTTGATTTTAAAAGTATTTTACATTAATAAAGCTAATATATTTGTCATAACTAGGTTACAATGAAAACAACTGTTGGTGATATTGAGTTAGAATTACGGGCAAAAGAAACTCCAAAGACATGTAGAAATTTTATACAATTATGTGTGGAAGGTTATTACCATGACCTTATATTTCATACACAAGGTGGTGATCTCACAGGTACAGGAGAAGGTGGTAAAATATATGGAGAACCATTTAAGGTGAGACTATATTTAAAAATAAAATGAATTGCTTTTTTATTGAAAAATAATTATTGGATATATGTGTTTTAGGACAAATTTTATACAAGATTATGTTTTCGTCCATGAGTTTTAATTGCTATGGCTTATGCTGGAAAAGATGAGAATAGTTCCCAATTCTTCTTTATTTTTAGTTCTACACCAGAATTGCAGAATAAACATACAATCTTTGGTAAAGTTACTGGAGAATCTATATATAACATGTTTAAACGTGAAGAAGCACTTGTCGATGAGGTAAATTTAACGTTTACAAGAAAATAGAACAAGAATTGATATCAGTATAATATTTCCTCCTTTTTTGTAGAATGATGGACTACTTTATCCTCCAAGATTGATAAAAACTAAAATATTGAACAATCCATTTTCTGTTATTATATCAAGAATAATAGTACAGAAAAGTGCAGAAGTAAAGGACAGTTCAAAAACTAAAACAGCAGTGGTAAAGTAAAAATCATATATGTTTGCAGAATTTAGGCCTGATAGTATTATTCTTTGTAATGAAAAATTTTGTTACAGAGACTTCAATCTTTTATCATTTGGTAAAGAAGCAGAGGAAGATGATGAAGAATCTGTGATATTAAATAAAAAGTTTAGTGGTAAGGGCAAATCAGATCATGATCATTTAACTGATCCAAAATAAAGCTCACAACCAGCTGTTGAACCACCTGGACCTCCAAATAAGAAAAGGAAAAAAGTCTGTAATAGCGATTGGGAAAGTGATGATGAAGTAAAAACTTAAGAAGAATTAGAAGTTATAAATAAAGAGAAAGAGTTAGTTTATTGTTTACATTATAACTATGTTATAGAAGGTAGAATTTTTCATTGACTGTCTTATATTTATATTTTCCAAGTAATGAAGGAAAGGATAAAAAATAAATTGAGAGATATAAAAAAAGAAACGAAGAATTATGTTGTTAATAATTAACGTGTATATGTGAAACTTCCAAAGTGAATAAAAGGTACATAAATATATAACCATCGTAGTTTCATTTTCTTTTTACCAAGAGCAAAATCACTCGCTTTCATCTGTGACTTAATGTTCGTCTATAATTAATTCAACAACTTTTGTAATTGCATCGTGAAGACACAGCCTCAGCGAGCCTTCTAATATAAGTCTGGATATGAATTCATTGTTATTTAATTCATTATTGGTGATTATTGCATAGAGTGCTTGAACCATTGCCGAAGATAGTAATGGTTTGTCTTTCCATTAGTATAATGGAATAGCTAATAATTTCAGTTCATAAATTAATTATAGAAATTTGGAATTTTTCGCAACAGAAATATATCTATATTTGCATCATTGACGTTATTAAATATAAGAGGCATCGTTTGATATTTTACATCGATACTTTATCACATAGCTATTTCAAAGATGCAACATTTTCCCGCTACAAAAATACCTAGCACATCCGGCTGCAGCCAACTTCCAGTTGGCGGCAAGTGGGCATAACAGTAACATCGTGCAATATTCTCCCGCGTCAAAATAAAACATTAAATCTCAGAATTTTTCGTGAAGTAGTGATATCGCTGATTGACGTCTTAATTACTTTATGAAGTTCAGGATTACTAACTGTGAACATTTCTACGGTGGTAATATACTACATGTGAAAAAAAGTTATGTTACATAGTGTAAATCGTATAACGATACACGTGGGAAATAAAGTGGCGTGAGTGCCGTATCCTATGATACTACCGCATTGTCCGTTATTATCGGCTATAGAAGATTCTAGATTTCGACAGTTCGTTGGAATATTTGATCAACATTACTCTGAATAGACAGCTTTTTAATAGTTTTTTCAATTTTTCTTCGATCTTGACATTCCATTGCAACATAGTTATGTATTATCTCTTTTACATTCTAAATTTTAATTTTAGATTAGAATATTTCATAACTACTGCATAGAATAGGCTGCTCTCGAACCAGTAGGGCAATTATATTACAATTGAAGGTGCATATATGTACCAAAGTAACAGAAAAGCAGGTGCCTGTGAAATCGCTCTACACAGTATACTTTATTCGCCTATATTTCTGAAATTAGGCTTCTCGGTTAGATTTTTTCGGTATAACAGCGTAGAGTAATTTTTCCCTTAACGGAATCGGATATTTTTTTTCGGTTCCGAACGTGCGTTTTCGAGAAATAGTTCTGAAGGTGTCAGTGGCTCTCAGATCGTGCGACGCAATTTACTTTTTTGGTTTCTGTCTTTTGAATTAGGCTTTTTGAAGCGGATTTTTTCACTAATTCGCGTAGAGTGATTTATTCCTTAACGGGATTGGATATTTTTTTTCGGTTTCAAGTGTGCGTTGTTCTAAAATAGTGCCGAATGTGTCAGTGGCTGTCAGATCGTGCGACGCAATTTACTTTTTTGGCTTCTATCTTTTGAATTAGGCTTTTTGAAGCGGATTTTTTCACTAATTCGCGTAGAGTGATTTTTTTCATAATGGGATTGGGTATTCTTTTTCGGTTTCGTATGTGCGTTTTTCTAAAATAGTGCCGAATGTGTCAGTGGCTGTCAGATCGTGCGACGCAGTTTACTTTTTTGGCTTCTATCTTTTAAATTAGGCGTTTTGAACCGGATATTTCCACTGATTCGCGTTGAGTGATTTATTCCTTAACGGGATTGGATATTTTTTTTCGGTTTCGTATGTGCGTTTTTCTAAAATAGTGCCGAATGTGTCAGTGGCTGTCAGATCGTGCGACGCAATTTACTTTTTTGGCTTCTATCTTTTGAATTAGGCTTTTTGAAGGGAATTTTTTCACTAATTCGCGTAGAGTGATTTTTTTCATAATGGGATTGGGTATTTTTTTTCGGTTTCGTATGTGCGTTTTTCTAAAATAGTGCCGAATGTGTCAGTGGCTGTCAGATCGTGCGACGCAATTTACTTTCTTGGCTTCTATCTTTTGAATTAGGCTTTTTGAAGCGGATTTTGTTACTAATTCGCGTAGAGTGATTTTTTTAGTATTGGGATTGGGTATTTTTTTTTTCGGTTTCGTGTGTGCGTTGTTCTAAAATATTGCCGAATGTGTCAGTGGCTGTCAGATCGTGCGACGCAATTTACTTTTTTGGTATCTATCTTTTGAATTAGGCGTTTTGGACCGGATATTTCCACTGATTCGCGTTGAGTGATTTATTCCTTAACGGGATTGGATATTTTTTTTCGGTTTCAAGTGTGCGTTGTTCTAAAATAGTGCCGAATGTGTCAATGGCTGTCAGATCGTGCGACGCAATTTACTTTTTTGGCTTCTATCGTTTGAATCAGGCTTTTTGAAGCGGATTTTTCCACTATTTCGTGTACAGTGATTTTTTTCATAACGGTATTGGATAATTTTTTTCGGTTTGGAGTGTGCGTTTTTCCAAAATAGTGCCGATTGTGTCAGTGTTCGTGATATCGTGCTGCGCAATAAAGCTTTTTCTTTTCTATTTCCGAAATTAGGCTTCTTGATGAGATTTGTGCTATATATCAATGTAGAGTGGAATTTTCTTTAATGATATTGAATATTTCTTTTTCAGTTTTGAGTGTGCGTTTTCGAGAAATAGTGCCGAATGTGTCAGTAGCCGTGAAATCGTACGCGTAATAGACACTTTCGACATCTATCTTCGAAATTGGGCTTTTTGATTAGGTTTGTTCTATACATCAGTGTAGAATGGAATTTTCTCTAACTGAATTGAATACTTTTTTTCAGTTCGTTTTAGATTACGTTC
>NW_016907862.1:0-1137 GCF_001483705.2 Eufriesea mexicana | reverse complement strand
GTGAGGCCAGCAACAGCGGGCATGGCACGTCAGGTTCGGTTAAGTTACGTCCGCTTATGTTACGTCTTGCTACGTTAGGATTGGATTGCTCTGACTTATGTGCTATACGCTTCTATTCGGAGGACTCCTGCGATCTACTGGGTTCTAGTATATTCTGCTCGGCTCTGCCGAGGCCAGCAGTAGTGATCGCCGAACGTTAGGTTGAGTTGGGTTATGTCATGTTACGTTACGTTAGGTTAAGTTTGGTGAGGGTAGCTTTGACTTTCGTGCTATACACTGTTGTGCGGTGGATTCCTGCCCTCTGCTGTGCTCTACTCTAATCTGCTAGACACTGAGGAACCCGAAAATAATGGTCGCGGCACGTTACGTTGAGTTTGGCTTCGTTACGTTAGGTTATGTTAGTTTGGGTTCGGTTTGGATATCTTTGACTTTTCTGCTGTACACTGCGGTTCTATAAATTTGTGCGTCCTACTCTCCTCTAGTATGTTATGCTTGCCTCTGGGTAAGACAGCAATAGTGGTGTCGGCAAGATTGGTTGAGCTTGGTTACGTTTGGTTAGTTTACGATTGGTTAGGTTAGGGCAGAGTAGTTATTACTTTTGAGATATAGACTATTATTAGGTGGATTTCTACGATCTATCCTGCTTTACTATACCCTGCTCACCTCTGGGGACGCCAGTAATAGTGGTCCCCGCACGTTAGGGTGAGTTAGCCTGCGTTAGGTTTGGTTATGTTCGCTTTGATATGTTAAGACAGATTTGGCTTTCGATGTATACACTGTTCTTAGATGCATTTCGGCGGTCTACTGTGCTCTACTACACTCTACTCCACTCTGGGAAGGCCAGCAATTGTTTTCGCGGCACCTTATGTTCAGTCAGTCTACGTTTGATTAGGTTGCGGTATGTTAGGTTAGCTTAGGTTCACTCTCACTTTTTTGCCACGCACTGTACCTTGGTGACTTCCGGCGCTCTACTGTGCTCGAGTAAATTGTGCTTGTCTCTGTGGAGGTAAGCAATGGCGGTGTAGGCACGTTAGGATGAGATATATTCGTTTGTATATGCTACGTTAGGCTATTTTGGGATAGAATAAATCCGAATTTTGAGCTTTACACTGCAACTACATGGATTTCTGCGCTCTT
>NW_016907861.1:337010-373730 GCF_001483705.2 Eufriesea mexicana | reverse complement strand
TTTCGAGATATTGTGTTTTTTGGGTCCGTTCGAGACGCCAGGTATCTGACACAGATACACTGCAGAAATTGGACTTTTTGTGGTGCAGCCGAATCGAATACGGGTTAGATCGTTGTGATGGCCACGCGCAGTTGTGTTCTGTGTGTGAATTGGATGGGCGTATCACAAGTGGTTCGCATTCTACAGAGTCACAAAGACCGAAAAGTTTTAGGATAGATTTTGGTTTCGGCGAGAGCATTCAGTCGCTGCTGTGAGCTTTCTAGCAGGAGTTGAAAGGCGAGCTTTTAACACGAGAGAGCTTTCCGTGTGGGCTACATACGTGGGTGGTTAAATTGAACTTTCGAGATATGGTGTTTTTTGGGTCTGTTCGCGTCGCCAGGTATCTGACACAGATGCACTGCGGAAGTTGGACTTTTTGTGATGCGTCCGAATCGAATGCGGGTTGCTTCGTTGTGACGGTCGAGCGCAGTTGTGCTCTTTGTGTGAATTGTGTGGACGTATCATGAGTGGTCCGCATTCTACAGAGTCACAAAGACCGAAAAGTTACAGGATAGATTTTGGTTTCGGCGAGAGCTTTCAGTCGCTGCTCTGAGCTTTCTAGCAGGAGTTGAAGGGCGAGCTTTTAACACGAGAGAGCTTTCGGCGTGGGCTACATACATCGGCGGTTAAATTGAGCTTTCGAGATATGGTGATTTTTGGGGCCGTTCGAGACGCCAGGTACCTGACACACATCCACTGCGGAAATTGGACTTTTTGTGATGCGGCCAAATCGAATGCGGGTTACATCGTTGTGATGGACGAGCGCAGTTGTGTTCTGTGTGTGAATTGGGTAGGCGTAACACAAGTGGTTCGCATTCTACAGAGTCACAAAGACCGAAAAGTTATAGGATAGATTTTGGTTTCGGCGAGAGCTTTCAGTCGCTGCTCTGAGCTTTCTAGCAGGAGTTGAAGGGCGAGCTTTTAACACGAGAGAGCTTTCGGCGTGGGCTACATACATCGGCGGTTAAATTGAGCTTTCGAGATATGGTGATTTTTGGGGCCGTTCGAGACGCCAGGTACCTGACACACATCCACTGCGGAAATTGGACTTTTTGTGATGCGGCCAAATCGAATGCGGGTTACATCGTTGTGATGGACGAGCGCAGTTGTGTTCTGTGTGTGAATTGGGTAGGCGTAACACAAGTGGTTCGCATTCTACAGAGTCACAAAGACCGAAAAGTTATAGGATAGATTTTGGTTTCGGCGAGAGCTTTCAGTCGCTGCTCTGAGCTTTCTAGCAGGAGTTGAAGGGCGAGCTTTTAACACGAGAGAGCTTTCGGCGTGGGCTACATACATCGGCGGTTAAATTGAGCTTTCGAGATATGGTGATTTTTGGGGCCGTTCGAGACGCCAGGTACCTGACACACATCCACTGCGGAAATTGGACTTTTTGTGATGCGGCCAAATCGAATGCGGGTTACATCGTTGTGATGGACGAGCGCAGTTGTGTTCTGTGTGTGAATTGGGTAGGCGTAACACAAGTGGTTCGCATTCTACAGAGTCACAAAGACCGAAAAGTTATAGGATAGATTTTGGTTTCGGCGAGAGCTTTCAGTCGCTGCTCTGAGCTTTCTAGCAGGAGTTGAAGGGCGAGCTTTTAACACGAGAGAGCTTTCGGCGTGGGCTACATACATCGGCGGTTAAATTGAGCTTTCGAGATATGGTGATTTTTGGGGCCGTTCGAGACGCCAGGTACCTGACACACATCCACTGCGGAAATTGGACTTTTTGTGATGCGGCCAAATCGAATGCGGGTTACATCGTTGTGATGGACGAGCGCAGTTGTGTTCTGTGTGTGAATTGGGTAGGCGTAACACAAGTGGTTCGCATTCTACAGAGTCACAAAGACCGAAAAGTTATAGGATAGATTTTGGTTTCGGCGAGAGCTTTCAGTCGCTGCTCTGAGCTTTCTAGCAGGAGTTGAAGGGCGAGCTTTTAACACGAGAGAGCTTTCGGCGTGGGCTACATACATCGGCGGTTAAATTGAGCTTTCGAGATATGGTGATTTTTGGGGCCGTTCGAGACGCCAGGTACCTGACACACATCCACTGCGGAAATTGGACTTTTTGTGATGCGGCCAAATCGAATGCGGGTTACATCGTTGTGATGGACGAGCGCAGTTGTGTTCTGTGTGTGAATTGGGTAGGCGTAACACAAGTGGTTCGCATTCTACAGAGTCACAAAGACCGAAAAGTTATAGGATAGATTTTGGTTTCGGCGAGAGCTTTCAGTCGCTGCTCTGAGCTTTCTAGCAGGAGTTGAAGGGCGAGCTTTTAACACGAGAGAGCTTTCGGCGTGGGCTACATACATCGGCGGTTAAATTGAGCTTTCGAGATATGGTGATTTTTGGGGCCGTTCGAGACGCCAGGTACCTGACACACATCCACTGCGGAAATTGGACTTTTTGTGATGCGGCCAAATCGAATGCGGGTTACATCGTTGTGATGGACGAGCGCAGTTGTGTTCTGTGTGTGAATTGGGTAGGCGTAACACAAGTGGTTCGCATTCTACAGAGTCACAAAGACCGAAAAGTTATAGGATAGATTTTGGTTTCGGCGAGAGCTTTCAGTCGCTGCTCTGAGCTTTCTAGCAGGAGTTGAAGGGCGAGCTTTTAACACGAGAGAGCTTTCGGCGTGGGCTACATACATCGGCGGTTAAATTGAGCTTTCGAGATATGGTGATTTTTGGGGCCGTTCGAGACGCCAGGTACCTGACACACATCCACTGCGGAAATTGGACTTTTTGTGATGCGGCCAAATCGAATGCGGGTTACATCGTTGTGATGGACGAGCGCAGTTGTGTTCTGTGTGTGAATTGGGTAGGCGTAACACAAGTGGTTCGCATTCTACAGAGTCACAAAGACCGAAAAGTTATAGGATAGATTTTGGTTTCGGCGAGAGCTTTCAGTCGCTGCTCTGAGCTTTCTAGCAGGAGTTGAAGGGCGAGCTTTTAACACGAGAGAGCTTTCGGCGTGGGCTACATACGTGGGTGGTTAAATTGAGCTTTCGAGATATGGTGTTTTTTGGGTCCGTTCGAGACGCCAGGTATCTGACACAGATTCACTGCGGAAATTGGACTTTTTGTGATGCGGCCAAATCGAATGCGGGTTACATCGTTGTGATGGACGAGCGCAGTTGTGTTCTGTGTGTGAATTGGGTGGGCGTATCACAAGTGGTTCGCATTCTACAGAGTCACAAAGACCGGAAAGTTATAGGATAGGTTTTGGTAACGGCGAGAGCATTCAGTCGGTGCTGTGAGCTTTCTAGCAGGAGTTGAAGGGCGAGCTTTTAACAAGAGAGAGCTTTCGGTTTGGGCTACATGCTTGGGTTGTTAGATTGAGCTTTCGAGATATGGTGTTTTTTGGGTCCGTTCGAGACGCCAGGTATCTGACACAGATGCACTGCGGAAGTTGGACTTTTTGTGATGCGTCCGAATCGACTGCGGGTTGCGTCGTTGTGATGGCCAAGCGCAGTTGTGTTCTGTGTGTGAATTTCGGGGCGTATGAAACGTGGTGCTGTTATCAACTGCTGCGCCAGCTATCGGGGCGACCCCTTCGGAAATCCATGGAATCCTACTGATGAAACCTTGTTATTAGCCAAAATTTATTTTTCTAGTAGAAACGTTAAATTTACCATTCTACGAAAGTTGTTAGGAGTCTCGAAATGAAATGAAATTAAATCATTATGTAGAATATATTTATATCGAGGAAGATACGGCCATGTATTAATTCGAAACAATTCAATACCGATCCAGTAAATAAAAAATGGTGATATATATCTATATCTTTGTCTTCGTTCCTGTCATTTATCTGATAGACAAATATTCACGAATTTACGGAGATTATCGCCCCATTTCACATCGTTGTTGCTCTCGTTTCATCAACGCGGGGCGCGGTTTCACTTATTCTGAATTAGCTTTTTAATATTTTGCATATTAGTAGCTTATGCTACCCCCAGCAGAATCCTTGTTAGTTGTTTCAACGAGTTTAGTATGCAAATTGACATAAAGGGTATATGCGCGTGGGATGTAACTCAAGTGCGGAACACGCGGATAATGAGGGGTACGTTTTACCCTCGGGGGTAGTATGTTTTACACCCGGGCCGCTTATGCGTCCGGCCGATCCGAAAAATCGTCGCTACACGCGGAAGCATTACCATTGAAATTTGTCGAGGGTCCACCGCAGCGTTTTTTACCTGAATATTTCTAAAAGCCACTAAGAATCTTGATGAAACTTGCAAAAATAAAGAACGAAATATGTAATCCCATGAATAAATTAAATAGGGGAAATACGTTGCCACTTCTTTTTTTAATGTTTAAATTTTTAAAAAGCGATATGTTTCGAAATTTGTTTAAAAGATAATACGAGATATTATAAAATTGCTTTTCGATTATTTTAATTACAATACTTCGAGTACTCTCCGATTACAAAATAATATTTCTATTATTCTTCGATTATTGTTTTTTCTTTTAACACCACCTGTTGCACATTTTAAATTCTTTCATTTTGCAAATTTTAAAATTTCCTTTGTCATCGTTCTATCGATAAAATTATATAAATATTCCCGTTTATATTTTACTCAAATTTTCTTTCGTTTCACTTGGACCTACATTAATTATAAATTTTGCAAAATACTCAATACCTATTTACACTCACTTAACCTATTTTTCTCCACCAATCAGTGATTTACACGCAAGATCAAAGCCATGGAAGAGAATCTACGTCAGTTTCGGAATACGAAACTCGCGAAAATTCGAATTCGAACCTTGCACGACAGAAATTGAAGTGATTATCGGAATTAAGCTTCGAAATTGTTATGAAAATATTTAACCGAGAAATATCGTGGCGTTTGATGAAGTGCATTTTCGCTTGTTTGTGAAATTTATTCGACCGCCTGAAACATTGGGGATTAAAGAATTCATTACTGTTATGGCTTTGCGTTTGTTACAACACGTTCTCGGGGTTGCACTCGAATCGCTCTATTTATTTTATAGCGTCATAGGTTTTTTTTTTATTGGGTAATTATGCAAACTGCAGCGAAGGCAGCGCACGTACGAATACGTCAGCCAGTATTTTCGGGTTTTACGGTATAACCAGACCTGGTTCTTTAGCTGCGCAGGATAAATGCGATAAAATTTGGCCGGAGGAAAAAAGGTTCGACCGTAAACGCGAGCTTGAATAATTAGCCTTTCTCCTCATGTTAAATGTTTCTAACCATAAATTCAATGTACGTTATGTCCAAGTTCTTCCAACGTTAATCGTAATTCCAAAAAGAAAATTTCCTCCAAGGAAATGCAAACACCGTAAGAACGAAAACACCGAAATAAAAATACGTCGAAGGAAAGATTAAAATTTGCTATTTTGATTATTCCTTTGGAATTAATCGGTCTTCGAGATTACTTGTCAAGAACTTTCCGTAACTTTACGACGAGTGTAAATTGAAACGTGCAATTTTCCTTTCAGCGAGTGTGCTCTCGCGTCGTGCTTCAAGAATTTCCCACCGACCAAAAGAAAGGGATTGATTATAATGGGAGTTTAAAGTATTTGAGAGGTATCTTGTAATTAATTGGCATGAACAAAAGAGAGCCTCCGGCTGAAATTGAAGATTTTGAAGAAGTTTTAATTTCAACCTTCTCGGTATAGTCGAGAAACGAAATTTTCTTAAAACGAGAAAATAATTTTAAACGAACTCGGAGTTACGTATCGTATTTAACGCAAGAAAGTGGAAACTGCTAAGAGATACGATGCTCACATCGTATTTGATACCAAATGATTCAAGATAGGTGGAATTTTAATTAAATATCGCTGTAACAACGAGAGCACTGAAAAGGTGAAAATATCTAACAAATAGTAACTAAAGTTTGACAAAATATTTCATAAGTAGTGTGAAATTTCTACGGGATCGATTACTTTATCCCAATTTCTTTGCGAAGAGAATAAGTGTGTTTATACGTAAATTTCAACCATTTCGCGTTGCTTCGTTAACCACTAATTTTCGTATTTATATCTAAAAATTGCTGGGATATACTCGACTAAAGATAGGTCAAAATTAATTAGAACTCTAATTTTATTAGTCTCGATTCCTCGCATAAGAGATTTTTAAATAAAAATTATATATAATTTTCAAACATTTATACACAGTCTCACAATGATAAAGATTTTCAGAAGAACCATAAATCAAGGGGTTCCAGAATTGAGAAATTAAGCAACCTATCGGAATCGATATTAAATATATTTTCACTCGTCTCATAAATATTTCTCCAAGTCACTCCATATCAACAAACATCTTCGAACGAATGGCATCTCAACTTGAGGATACATGCCAGGAATAACTCATGTTATTCGTGTTGATTTACGACCCAAGGAACGGTGAAATTTAAAGGCTCGTCTCCCAGAATACTACATTAGAACACCGAAATCACTCGATCTGGTTGAAACAACAAACAGACAAGCCCTCGACGCAGAGAAAAATGCACGATTAATAAAATTTACAGGCTAACGCGCAACCGAAGCGGACACCGTCGTCGAATACAACATTTTCGCTGGTTCTAGCTGCCTGTCTGGAAGCTTCTTCTTAGCCAGGATCGTGTTGAGACGGAAGAAAATAGCGAACTTACTTTCGACCGAGGCACCGGAGAGTGCCAGGGATATTTCTTCGACTATTTCTCAATCGTCGACGCGGCGACATTTTCTACGGGGGAAATTCTTCGCGGCGGCCGATTCAGCGTCGCCAGAAAGCCGCGTCTCTCGTCACAATTACTAAACCGCTGGCAGGAAATAATCTCTCTCTTTGTCCACACGGTGTCTCGAAGCGGCGAGATATTAATTCACCGCGATTAATCACTGGGAATCTGGAGGAACAGCTGAGAATGGCGAGGCTGCGAGGGCCACGCAAACATTAGGACGCGATGGGGATGGAACGATAAAAGGATTCGCTTCGCCGTCGCGCGTTCTCCATTTTCCAATGTCACCCTCCGCGTCACCAAGACGCAACACATCTTGGCTTATTTCGCGAAATTTCTCTGCTCCTCGTAGATCCTCCGACAACAAAATCTTCACGATCTTCTTATTATCCTTCTCGTATTATTTTTAATTGCGAAAATTAATTAATTTTACTTAACCCTCTATTTTCTGCTATAAAGTCGACGATGCTTTTTAAAACAGAGAATCGGGAATCGTATAGAAATTAACGCGTAGAATTGTTTTAAATTTAATTATTAATTTGTTGTATTAATTAGCAGCGACCTCTGGAATTTGACTAAATGGCCACCGAGGGTTTATTAATAGCTAAGAATGCAAATTCGGGATAAAACTGCAAGTTTTTGGAATTGATAGAAATTTTACTTACTCGTGTGACGAAGGTAATACATCTTTATGTGGTCTGACATGAAAAATTCATGACGAGTTAGACCCGTTTCTATGGTGCAAGGGGTTAAGTTTGTTCCTTCTGTCACGAGAGAAGCGAAACCTTTCGTACCGGCAATATTTTTGCGTTAATTTTGTTAAACGTTTTATCACGTTTGATAATTTTTTATAAACGATGTCAATTTCCATCGTTTATTTTCTGTCCGTAATTACCACCGATATTGTCGTATTTGCAACAAATTTGTGAAATTTTAAACTTTGTACAAATATTTCTTCCCCGGCGTGTAAATATTCATAAATATAAATGAATCTGTTGATTGTAAATCAATTGCAAACAAAATTTTCATTTTATAAACCCAAACTGAGAGCGTGTAAAAATTTATCGCGAATTCGTATCGGCGAATCGTAAATACCAATTATTCGGCTGCTTGTTAAGTTATCTTTTAATGCATACATTTGCCATAAAAAAGCGGAAAACGAAATGTCTGAAACTATGCAAAGTGCCCAGGAGGAATATCCGAAATTTTCGAAAATTAAATTACACGAGGAACGTGATCATACTGCGTACTTAAATAATCAACGATATAAAAATGACTATGAAAACGAGGAAATTTGCAATTTGCCAATGCTAATGGAGCTAAATTAAAGACAGAGGTGCTATTTTGAGAACGTATTCCGACTCAGTTTTGAATCAGGAACTTACAAAGACTCGACGTCGACTGGTTGACTA
This sequence comes from Eufriesea mexicana, assembly GCF_001483705.2. Classification (NCBI taxonomy): domain Eukaryota; kingdom Metazoa; phylum Arthropoda; class Insecta; order Hymenoptera; family Apidae; genus Eufriesea; species Eufriesea mexicana. The sequence continues at coordinate 365,598 of NW_016907861.1, read as the reverse complement.
ACCAGACAGAATTAGAACAGGAAGTCAAACTGTCGTTCAATTGAACAGAAATGCACGACGGTTCTCGCAGGTAGAATGTCTCTGATCCGACCTAATGAGCTATTAGTAACAGAGTTGTTCGCCGTGTACGCGAAACAGCAACAAACAGGGATGTCGCATGTATCACGCGCCCGGTTCCTTGTCTTCGGAGATTTACCGACCCGTTTCACGTGAGTTTCCTGCAAATTATCTGTCGGCAAATCCTCGCACGTTTTCATCGAGTAACGACGACCCAGTTTCCGACCAAAGAACAACTTTCGTCGCCACCTTTAACGTCCTCTATTCTCGTCTCGGTGGTCTATCTTGACGTACGTGTCCGATGAACTTAATATTCGCGAGAGAGAAGCTCGGCAACGTGCACTGACTTCGTAGATAAATTGTCCACCCTCAGTATTATTTCGAAGAAAGCACCAATTGCGAGTTCGATTTCCGAATTCTTGGATATGTGACACACCGCAAATAATTATCTCCTTCCATGATTAATTGGCTTTCTGAAAAGTCTAATAAGAAAATACGAGAGATTTGTAAAGAAAATGATCCGATGGGAAATTCTGCACGGATTTCTCGTACTCGACACACGGTTACAGCGAAATCCTCTCGGAAAACGCGGATTCATGATCTACCAGCGGGTTCACTTCGTTAATTCGTGCCGCCAGAATTCAGTGGCGTTTAAATTCACCTCGCGAATGCAGCGGCCAAGATTTTTCCTCTCGAGCTCCAACCCCTGGACATATTCGTGGAACCGTGATTTACCCCTGCCTGCGGTATTTCCATAATTAAACGCGTTTTAGACAACCGAATTGGCTTGCTTGTAATCAAGCTAATCGGGCAGGTTAGCGGAGCAACCCTAAATAAGCTTTTTATGATCACCTTACGTGTCACGAACGCCTCTGCGTTATTAGGTTAAACGCCAGTTAACTTATGCAGCGATTTAGGATAACGACGCTCGCGGTGATTAACATATGGATTTATTGCCGCGAGGCATGCCTTCTCATTGGACGTGTTCTTCGCGAAACAACGCAAGTGTTCCGCTCGCGTGATGTCTTCTTTCGGAATAGACAATTGCCTTTCCGTTTAACTGCTTCCAGTCCTTAGAATACTTTGCGAACGTTCGCGTAGGAGGAACTCGTTCCGTTCCTATCCACGGTGTGCTACTTTTTCTCCGGGGTAATTTTTCACTAATTACGGTAGGAATACCCGAGCACGCAGATTTATGCGTTCGATAAGATTAGAAGCGAGGGAGGGGGTGGTGGCAGGGAACAATTTCGCCCTGTTTGTAAGCTCGTTACTCCGTAAAAGCGGTGTGCTTAACGTTTTCCAAAACGTGTTTTATAAACAGGATTAAATTACGGATAATAACTCGAATTAATAGATTTAATACGCGTACAAGCTTCCGTTTATGCATTTTAAAAATTAGCGTCGAAGTTTTACGTATCTCGGAAATTCCCGGGTTCTCATCAATGATTCCACTGTTTAATGTCAAAGGTATACGCGTTATCCGAGTAAATGTTTCCTTTGGGAATACGAAGAATACGCAATCGCGATTACGAAATCCGCGAATTATCAAAATTTAAAGGAACTTGTTCGATACATACTTGACGTTATTTTTTCCCTAAATTGCTCAAGTAAAATTTCTTAGATTTTCAGACGAAATTCTGACGACTAATCGATGTATTAATTCCAACACATTGAAATTTCCGCAATGTTATATTTTAAGTGTAAAGAATCGAGTATAAACTGTTTTTCAGCCTAAATTTCGATATCGGACACAGGATGTTTTAGAAGAAGGCTGAAGAAATCGTGGCAAAGAATTAGTTCGGTTTTTCAGCGAGGTGGAAACAGAGTGACAAAAGATAAGCGATAGATATATTTTCCGGTAATCGAAAACTACATCCTTTCTTTGAACGCCGTTAAGTCAAGAGATGTCTCTTACTTGCAGCTTTATCTACACTCCCGATGGCGCTTTTCTTTTCGCTGCATCGGCGGAAGAACCGAGGACGATGGATGTTTCGTGCTCAATAGCGCATGGAACAATGTCACTCGAAGCAACTGGTAACCTTTCATAAACTGACAGCCGGTAATAGTCCCCTTTTTCTCACGAAAAGCCTTCGTCGCGTCTACAATCACATACCATGTTTGCATACGTTTTCTTAACAACGATTCGATAATACTTTCAAAGGCATTTCGATATCGCGAATAAAAATTCACTTCGCGCACGAGGTCTTCTCCGCTACTCCAATGGAATATTCTACCTCGAATCTTCCCCAATTTTGCCTCGCCTTTACATCGAACAGATTTCATCAGAACGGATATACATATCGGCCGATGCGAAAGAAAAAGATCCCCTTGGAATACTCGAAATAAGTCTACTAAACGAAGAATTTTACGAATCTCGTCGCCATTGGCCCATGTCAATATTACAACAATAATTAGTACATTTTGAAATTCATATTTGACGAAGAAGAAAAGACAAAATAAAATTTGATAAAATTTAGAAATTAAAAATATAGTAATTACTAGATAAGATTAGATTGGGGTGTTTGAGCGATGAGAGGGGGTTATTAAAGAAATCAAACACGTCGCAGAACAATCAGCTAATTGATTACCTTACACGTGAACAAAATATCGGATATTATTATCGGATTATAACACTGTAATTATGGCAGTATGACATAGATGTATCTGAGATTACGCTAAAGAAGTAAGAAGATCGTACTACTCTAATCTAAATCATACCAGAAGAATAATAACATTGGAGAAGTACATAGCAGTAGGCCAAATGAGACCAAGAATTTTAAGAAAGCTGGCTGTATTTTCCGAAAATCTTCTGGAGATATTACCTTTCTATTTCTAATTCCGTCAAATTGCGAGAGGACAAATAGCCCAGAGTCTACAAATCCGTTCGGTCCATGAGAAATTCGCGTGGTCTCTTCACGAGGGTGGAAATCGAGGAGCAGGCCGCGTAGGAAAATAAGGCAAAGCCGAAGATCGCGATAACGGTGATCTGTGAATCCGACTGGAACAATAGTTTGGACTTTGTTGATTAAATGTCAACAGAAGGCAGCCACCCCGGCCGCTTTTCGACCCGTTCACGGAATGAATCCTCGCCCTGTGCGCCCTGCACCTGACGTCGTAAGGGTTGGACGAAACGAACCAGTGGTCGGAGGTGGTGTAGGAAAAAGGCGAACAGGAAGGGCGGGCAAGGTCGGGCTAATTGGATGTCGGAGGCGCAATCTTGTGGTCTCCATTTGTCATTCGAGAACGTGAGAGGCGATTCATCCTTTTGTGCTCGCCTCTCGTTTCCTGGCTTTCTTCCCATTTCCATTTTTCTCGCCACCCCGTCGTCTTGCATTCCGTCCACACACGCGGCATCTTTTCGACAATTTGGTAATCGCGATGATTCGCGATGGTCCGTGCCTGGATATACAGATTCGTACCACGTATCGGTGCAAATGGCGCTAAAAAATTTTACCCATCTTGGACATTCCTTGACTCTTGCAACGAATTTCTGCAAACTACGCATATGTATATAGATACAGGAATTTGGAAATCCCGAACGAGCCCTAAAAATTTCTAAAGTTTCCCTATGTGTTAAAGATACGAGATTGGAAAGTAAAGCACGTGCAAGATCTTTAATAATAATAATAATATGATTGGACTATAAGAACGATTCAACTCTCACACGTTCGTACTCTAAATTTCACTGACCTCGTTCTAACATTCGCTCTTTACGACTATCTCTCTCAAGCACTTAAATATCCTATACATATATGTACGTGTTTATGGTATACCAAGCATTGTTATTTTCTTCCAATAAAATCAGCCGAATTTCAGCTAAATAACTTATTCCGCGAAAACAACAGCTTTACGAATGCCAATAGCGATTTCTCTCGACAACTCGTTAGGAAGGCCAAAGAAAATATCTCAGTCGATCTCGAGAGCCATGATCGAAGTGAAAAAAGAATAGCAGATTTCCTACGAGTAATTGAACGATTCTGAATCAACCGGAAATACACACACACGACGTAGATTTTCCGTGTTTCTCTGAAATTCGTGGAAAAGGAGATTGAAGCTAGTCAAAGGACCGAATACTCCCAGGGAATCGAAGACGACTATATTTCTTCGGTTACTCTGTTTCGAAATTCCGATACTGCTTGGTCACAGTTGAACGTTTGCTTTTTCCTTCCAGTGCTTTCCATAACAATAATTGGCCGTATCCGAACCGAGGGTGGTCAGAGCTAACTACGCTCACCACGCGACGAACGAAGCAGGATAGAGAAGGAATAAAAGATATGCATACTGTGCAATCAACGGAACAAAATGGTAAAGAGCGGCTTCACCTGCGATATGACCTTTTACACAGGTAGAAAAGCGGTCCAATGATAATGAGTCTGATAACAACTGAAGCGGAAACATCATTCCGGCAAAGTCCACTTGGCTAACTCTCCTCGTCGTGCTAATTACGGTCAGTGTTGTAGAGAATACGAAACGTGAACGGCCACTACGCGCAATAACGAACGTCGGTTAATTTCGTTTTTGCCAAGTTAGCTTTGACTATCGTTAAAGCAAGTTTCCAACAAAGAGCTCGACGATCTTCGAGCTATGCATTCTCCGCCTGCGGGAACTTTATCGACGAATCCGGTTTTCGTGGTTTCGCGTGCAATCCTGCAGAATGATTTAGTTTTCATCATTTTTCATTTTTTCTTCGCCATGAGATCGCTTTTTCATGCATTAACGCGTGTTTCGTGAGGCAGATAAACAGGTATTTTGATTCTTATCGATTTTGAGAAACCCCGACCTGTAACGGGTTCCTGGATATGATAGTATCCATGGATAATAATAATTAAGATGGTACGATGAAAATAATTAGGTGTATGTAATCACGCTTCTCTCTGAAAGAAAGTTTATATTTATTTTGTAAAGAATTTCAAGAAATTAACCCTTAGACTGCTGTGGACGCGTATATGCGTCCGGCGAAAGTCACCAGCAGGGACGATGGACGCATATATGCGTTGTTCAATTTTTTCGGTCTTCCATGTAATGGTATTACATGGAACTTCATGTGAGCCAAATAATACACGCGAGGAAGGGTTTATTCTATTGTATATCTGTTCTGAGCATCATTAGTAACGTATTAACTCTTTGCACTCGATTAATATATCAAATTTAATGTAATGCAACAGTGTGCGAAGCATCGAAGTCAAATAATTCTACAATTCTATTATTATACAATTCTTTATTTACTGCTGAAAAAAGTATCGTGAGTTTTTTAGTAGAGAATCTTTGAATTTCTACTCTTCTCTAGCCAAAAAATCGTCGAATGCAAAGGGTTAGCAATATAGTATGATTGTTTCGAAATTTATCATACAAAAATAAACTATTAATTTTTGTTATACTTATTGCGTTTAGTTTCTGTTCCTTATTTTTATGTTAAGTTATATTGTAAATTTTATTGATTCTAATAAATAATTGATGCTTGAAAATAACGTTCTTTTATTATTTAACCTGCTACAAAAGAATTACAATAATAACTTGTTAGTTGCGCCTTGAATCATTGATTCAACTATCTCTGTTAACTCTGTCGATCAACAGAGCTCGCACGAGCGAAAAGTATTCCGTCCACAGCGGTCGCGAGCGCTAAGCACGCATAGTCCCTCTGAAGCGCTTCGGCAAAGAGTCGTCCGTACTCTAAGGGTTAACCCTTATATCTGAAATTGATGAGAGCATTCCTATGCTTCCTTTGTTTGAAATTAGTACGAATAACATAGAACTCTGTACACCGTTATACGAAATTAAATTATGCAATATGGTGTTACGTCTGCAAAAATTAAGAATACAAATTTTTAATGAAAACTTTAAAATATCGTATTGGTATTTCTTACGAGTAAAAGCAAAATAATTCAGCTATAATTTAGTATGAATTCACCTGAAGAGAATTCGATTAAATATAAATGCTTTTCGTATAACGGTAAAAGTTCTATGCAATTAATTTCTCGTGAAAAATCCTAAGAATTTCCACAATTACTCACGTTAATAGCAGAAGCAGGGCGAAGATAAAAGAATTGTCCTCCATGTTTCCACTTACCTGAAACAAATGAAAAGGAACAAAATTAGCTCGAATCTCCGTTGAATATCGAGGAGTGGTACTTGAAGCTCTTAATTAGTATGCCTGCTGGTTCGTTATCGAACTAGCGTTTCCCTTAAGCACAAATTCAGCTTTTGAGGTAGACATGAAAGGTCGATATCGTAGGCGTATTAGAAATTTCATCAACTAGAAAGTTCAATCGAAACTGGGTCAATACGGAAGCATGTGAAATCTGTACCGTCGAACAATGTACTTACGTAGAACACGGGATGAAAGGTAATTCTGTTGAAAGTCTGTATTTCTTTCATTTCAGAGTACCCGTATAATTTCATTATTTCGATGTACAAATAAGTAGAACGAGTAAAAAATACAATCACGACAGAGACAGAAATGACAAGAACGAAACTCCCATCGATACCGTGATAAAAATACGTAGGTATAATAAAAAAAGATTAGAAATTCCGAAATATCGATAGTAATTATCTTTGGTCAAGTCGTAAAAATGCATTTTGGAAGAGCAAAATGTCGGAAACGATTATGCAGGTATTTATATTTAAATTTGCTCTAATTACTTTGTTGGGAACCATAATCGATTAAGCTTCAAACGTTAATTGCGTAATTAATAACGCGCTTTCCAATTAAGTTTTATTAATCATCGAGTCCTGCCACGTTCTACGAAGTAATGACAAGCTTTCAAAATGGTTGATATGCTAGAAATGGAATCAATATCGATCAATGGTTAGTACTGGTAACGGGACAGCCCGATTAGTCTTCTATTATGTTCCAGTGAATGAACCTTTGGCAACTAGTTGAGGTTTCCGCATTGAATCAGAATACTCTTTGATTAGTTTCCATGTAATATCTTTCGTAATAATCGATCTCGAAAAAAAGAAAGGATTCAAGTTCACCGTTATTAGCATAGCTATCCAAGTGTTCTCTGGAAGAAGTAATACCGAAGCAAAACAAAACGATAAATCCTTTTACCCCATTCGGAAAATTATTCTTCGTATCGCAAAAGAATACCGAAGAAATGTAAATCAATATTAGCGTAATATTTAGGATATTTAATTTCAAGACTCATTCACACTTAATAACTCACATTTGAATTTGCGGATCTTCCTATTTATTTTTCAATTATATTCTATTATTCAATTCGATTTTAAAATGTAACAAGTTTATAAAATGTGATAAACGATGCAACTTTCTCAGAGGGGTGTTAAAAATATTTATATAGATAATTAGGTGTTAAATATTTGTATAATATATATACAATAAATTCCACGAATTTACGTGGGTTTAGCAATTTGAATTACACAACATTTCATGTAATTATAGATATGCCATATTTTTCTTCTTCTTTAATTTACTGTCGTCCTTTTACACTAGTTTCGTGATAATTTTCTTAATTCCAGTTTTATTAAACCCGGTATACTAATGTTTAAACCAAGTCACGTATTTGTTGCATGTAGAACAAAAATTAAGTATGTAGAAAGCAGTGATTAGAGTCGTGAGATTTAATAAAAATGAAAATTGAGTATCACGGTCTAGTAACAACTTGCATAAATAACGAGAAGTTACATTTACGTAGATGGGGTATAACTGGAGGAGGAACGCAACTGGAACGCGGAAGTTTCGTAATTTTGCAACTCACAGCCGTAACAGGTAGATAGAAGCACGAAAATATGTAAACAGCTGTGTTCCCCCACGTCGACGATAATACTAAACGACACATTAGTACAACTATACCTACTGAAGTAAATACGCAACACGATCCTAAAAGTCTCGCGTTTCACGTAAAATCCGATCTGATAATTCTGTTATTTTTAGTATTAAATCCCTGTTTCAGTATCGAAAAACAAATTCGAAATATACGTTCGATATTTCCACGAAGTTTTGTTCTATATTAAACACGTATTCGGTAATTTCTAAAAATATTATAACGTCAATCAAACGCTGAGAAACATGATTAGTTCAAAGGAAATTTAATTTTCACTATACGTATTAATAAGCATACAATAAATAAACGCTGGATAATAAAATTCCTCATGCGGAGTGATGACAAGGAATTTTGCATTACTTCCATACCTAAACCAATGTATTAAAAAAAATTATTCGTAATGCTTCCTTTTCCAATTTTGTTTCGCGAAATAATACCACGAAATAATGGAATATTTTCTTCTTACATTTCATACTTTAATTAAAACATATCCCATTTCCAGCGTCATACAAATAACCGTGCACCAATGAAATGGGCCTTTGATTGCAGAAGAATTGCTTTTAAGCTTAGCGAATTCCAAAAATAACCAACACCGTAATTTCTCTGAAAATTCCCTTACATGATTTATTCCAAAATTTCTGTTAGCCACGTTACACGAATTCCCACATCACGAACAACCTACCTAACGCAGCGCACTCGCACGTCACAGGCATAAAGGACGCATCAGGAGATCGAGGAAACTTGCACGACAAGTTTCACGGCGTTAAACGGCAGGAAGGAAGGAACAATTGCCGTACGAGATCGATCTTTTATTAAGGATCGAAAAGTGAAGGAACGCACGGGGCACAATCGGTTGCCGTTAAGGACACAGATGCGAGGAGCAGGAAACGCGGTAGAGACGACAGCCGACACAGGTGCGTCGCAGACGTCTGTCATTTCTCTCCGGTGCGGTGGAAAGGACGAGCGAACGTTCCTTCCGGCGATACGAAAGCGTTTTCCACGGCTTGCACGAGTCGAGGCACGCTATATCGCGAAATCCATCGCGTTTTCGCGAGATTGGAAACGCGTCGATTGCTGATCGATCAACGCGATAGGGAAACGAACGTGTCTTCCAGGTGTAAGAAATAAGTTTCGCGTTGTCGCGGTCTCCCCATTTCAAACGGGCTTACCGCTCTCTACCGATAAAACCTAACAATTTCTCGCGATAGTTTAACCGGTTTCTCCATGTACCGAGTGCAGCAAATAATTGGATCGTTTTAATTACTTTGGTTTATGTTCGCCGGGAGCGCAACTGAAATTCCCTTCACGGGGGATTATTTCGACCGGAATAGCTGTTCTTAAATTTTCTCCTTGCAGAGAAGGAATTCCTTCGCAAAGTCGAGTATCGTACGTACCTACAACTGTACATATATGGTAGTAAAAGAAATTTAATTTGAAAAAATTGAAGGGTTCTCTGTCAATTTCTGTTTTTAATTTTCAAGTAATGATTCAAGTAATACTCAAGTAAAATTGTCATACGAAATAAACGTATTTTCTGAATTATAATAACGAAAAATTCATTGATTCTATAAAAATAAATTAAATATTCTTTGAATTTTCTTGAATTTTCTCCTGAAAAATCAATGAAATTGGCGAAGATTGCTTTTATATGAGCCTTTCGATCTGTCAACGAGTATACGTGTTTATTTCTATCATTGCCGGAAATAGTATGAAACTCTTATGATTCCTAATTTCCCTCAACCCTCCTTATGTATCCCCCTGACGTCTAAACAACGAAGAAGTATCGTGAAAAGCAATATCTAATTTAATACAACGAAGAAGTATCGTGAAAAGCAATATCTAATTTAATTCTTCCTGCATTCGCAGGTCCCTGATAATAAACCCTCGTAAAAGAAAAGGAATCAGAGCAGGATCACGTCCGTGCGTTGTAAAAATTCGAGATAACCACGCGTCCGAGAGAACGCCAGCTCTTTACTTTCTTCCTTCATAGGCAAGCACTTTGCGCCCGTTCGAAATTTTCTCCGCGCGATTGAATACAGATCCTTATCGGGCGAGGCCCTTAGAAAGCTCGAGCAGGGTAGCAGAGGAAGGCTGATCCATTGGCAGAGCGCGGCGTTAGAAGAATCCCAGACTCCGTCGTGGCAATAACTCCTGACGTCAGATTCCGACGGAATTATCGTAGCCGACACTGCTCGATAAAGTAATTCGCAGGATTTAACGAAGGAACCGCGCGGATTATTGGTACTAGATCAACGGCTAACGCGGGGAATCAAGGATCCGCGTCGCCCTGAGAAACGTCCCCCGTACTGGAGTTTGCGGAGATAAGGTAGGGCAGTTTGCCGGAAGAAAGTCGTCGGCGTGGTAGCCCGGCGCGTGCTGTCGCGGTTGTCTGTGTTACCGAAAGTCGTGCGAGAGATTAAGCTGCCACTGATAAAGGGGAGCAGGTGCTGGGTCCTGGGAAAGGCTGAACAAGGGGAAGCAGCCGAGGAAGAGAGTGGAAAAGAAGCAGGGGTAGCAGGAGTGGAAGGGGAGAAAGAGGAAAGAAGAAGAAAAGGAATAAGAAAGAGTTTCCCCTACGGGTCTAAAATCCGGAATAAGAAGTTCCGGGCTGTTCGAGGCTGCGGGCTGTTGGTAGGTGATAGCGAGCTGAACGTGAAAAGGGGCGGCCGAGGAAGAGAGAAGCGAGGAGGGAAAGGTGGAAGAGAGAAGAGGAGAGAATGGCGAGATAAATCGAGCACCCGGGGCGACCAGATAAAAGTCACTAACAAGTAACAAAGGTTTTGCCTCTGGCTAAAGAAGGAAGAAGCGAAAGGTGGGCGGAAGGGAGCGAGTAAGAGACGAGAGAGTGGGCTACATATTGGTTCCAGCATCTTCTTTCGTCCGTTGGTCCACCGAGGCTTTTGTTCTCTTCGGCTCGTTCCTTCCCCGTGTCTCGGACTCGGCCCGCGTCCACTCCACTCCTTTCTATAGAAACCAACATCCACCAGCCCCGAAGCACGATGAAGCTTCGATTGTTTCTCGCCACACCACCCAAGCTCCCCACCTTCTTTCGCTTTCGCGGACAACTCGAAAATCTCCGGCCAAGGTTACTCGATTGACCATCGATCCCACGTGTTCGTCGACGCTGTTAGGACAATCTTTCTACCCTCTTCCGTCCACCGCTATCTCAACCCTCGAGAATGTAACGTTTCCTCTTTTCATCGCTGATCACCCCTTCTCGCACTACGATTTCCCTACTTCACTTTTGCCACGCTAATATCCTCTTCCTTGCCTAGAAAGGCTGCAGACGACCGTAATCGTGGACAGTTTGAAATCCTTCCGGTACTTGGAAAGTATACTATTATTTGGAAAACGCTGCCGATAGATACTATATAGGTATCAAGATAGATAGGTATTAAAGGAATTTCGCGACCATCGAGGAGCAGTTTACGATTCGTTTAACACTCTGCTTTACAGTGATCTAACTTGGAATGAACGTATTGTAACTGAAATTATACGTAATACGCTTATACGTATAAAAGTTTCCACCATTAAATCACAGCGCAAAGCAGACTGAAGGAAATTATTTTATTTAATAACGAGGAATTGCATGAGACATGCAAAGAAAATTTGAAACAATTGGGGTCATTGTGCCAAATGATACGAAAAATGATATTCACCGAGAAATTTCCTGTATTTTCTCCATTTGCGAAAAGAATTACCGCGCAGCAAAATTCTGAAAATCACCTGACGTAATTCACGTCGTGGTAATTTCAAAGCCTCGCTTGCTGGAAGAAATCTGAGCGTAATGGGTGAACGTAAATTTAGGAAGGTTTGGTTGAACGGTGCAAAGGAGCTGTCAGGCTGGAATTATCGAATTTCCACGGGCATGTTCGACTGTCCCCCGCTTCATTCGTAATTCACTATACTCCGCGCATTTACAGTTACGAAACGAATGGAAAGCAACGAAAAGGAGGAAAAGTTTGGCTGGGAAAGGGGTGGAGCGGGGAAAAAAAGGAAGCGGGACCGATCGAGGAAGAGGATCATTTGTTATGCGTGACTGGCGACCAACTGAACTAAAATTGTGGTAGAAACAAGGGTTGTCTGGGTAGTGAAAAGAAGGTGGAGAAAGTATAAACTTGGAAAGAAACTCGGGCCTGTGAAGAATAAAAAGGAGAAACTTTAACTTATCGTGCTTCTGGAGAAATCGCGGAACTTGTATCTACGGACTGCGCGACAAAACGTTACTCTGCTCGAATAATATTTTATTCTCTCCCTTTCTCACACCCCCGCCGCGGTTACTGGAAATGCAGCTTGAATACGTAACTTCATTTTGATTAGAATATCGAACACGTCCGTGCAGGGGGGACATCGGACAGGTGAATGCTCGGTTTTACGTTTACCATGCGAGGTATTAACCCTTTGCGGATGAGTAGAAATGTTAACAGAATAGAGAAACACGAGTCAAACGTATAACGGTGCACAGGATATACGCAGAACCATCGGAAATAGTGAATTAAGAAAAATTCTTCACATAAATAAATAAATAATTAATTTGAACGAGTCGAATTATATGTCTCAGCATAGGATTAAAACGTACCCTCTACAAACAATCGAATGTATATATTTCCCTGCATTCGAAAGCTGAATTCTTATGAGATGCATTTTCCACACCATTGTTGAATTTTTAATTAATCAATCCTTCGAGGACGCGAAGAAATCGGTATACAAAATAACATACAATAAACAATTGAAAATTATTTAAAGAAAAATGTTATTACTATCCTCTGTACTAATTATTGTACTTGTCTAATGTACGTTTGCCCAAACTGCAGAAATATAATTCCTATTCATTCGATACAGTACGTATTCCATTGCTGAATTTTCGTCAAACGACGACATAGCAAGACCTGTTTAAATTTATGTGGGAAAATAATTTCTCGGATATTACGAACAGCGAGGGATTCTCGACCCAAGAATCATTACATCCCGTCGATCTTGGAAACAATAAACGTCCTTACTCGTGTATTACAGCCGGCTATACCATTGACAAAAATGGCGGCCGTTCGATGTTACGGTCAACATCATAACTCAGCGTCCTTTCAGTCCGGAGATTAAAAAAGAGCTTGGAAGGCGCAAGGTCGCTGAAGCGACGATGTTACGAGGATGATATCAACTTATCTCTAACCTAAAGGCAAGGTGGCCGTCGACCTTCTATGGGCTACGAGGCGGGCTCACCTTCTTCTCATCTCAGTCGGCCCGATACCCGACCTTGATTGAAAAGCAGATGACGTGGAATAAGGAGTTTTCCGGAGGGGGGAGTGGTCCAGAGAAAATGTCTTCTGCCCTTGGGGCTCTCCAATTTCTCAGAAACGCAGAATTTATTTCATTCCCCTAGCCGTACCGGTGGATGAGGCAAAGACGAAGGCACCGAAAGCCAAGAAAGGAGGAAACGAAGGATGAAGAAGGCGAAAAGACAACTTTCGTTTGAAACGTTCCTCGAACCGAACGTCTGCCTCCCCTTCTCACGATTCGTTATGATATTAAACCGATCGAAATTGTCGCTAGGCTCTCCCATAGATTCGGAAATCGGAATTTATTCAGTTTATTTGGAATTTGTTCCGGAAATCAACGTTTGTAGAGCATGTTTGTATTTTATCACCGAAATCGTTTAACCTTCAATATTTTCTCCCTTACTGATTATGGAATATACTCTCGGGTCATTAGGAAATTTCAACTTTGAAAAGTAGCCATACAGCTGAATTACTATCGAAACGCAAAATTCCAGTGATAGGTTTCAATGGTTTATTAAAACAGGAAATTATTTTAATACGACTCGTAATTAATTTGAAAGAAATTCCAAATCTTCGAAGAAATAAATGACACCCCAAATGACTAAAATGACCAACTGAAACCTGATATCGCGAGAATCGAAATATTCGGAATTATCGAGAGAATATGAAAAGTACGCGTTTGACCCGAGTATTCGCGAAATTAATTTGCAAATTGCTCTGCCGTAAAAAACCGTAAATGTGACTTATCCCCGGAAATGTGTTCTTCCCCTATAATCTCCAAGCGAAATCGCAAATTTAATCCAGCGTAAATGTTAATCGCGTTTGAAGGGCTTTCGCAAATCTGATGAGGTAAGATAAAATTTCACGAGCAAGATACGAAGCAGACTAAGGGGATCTTCTCGGGGAATCTGTAACATAAATTTTTCATACGAATCAGCCCAGAACGATATTCGCGCGTTACACGTGCACGGATGTTGGGCGTAAAGAGTGATGTCCGGTTCGTGTGATGCGTGTACGAAGAATTTCTGAGCATGATCGCGCGGCGAAGAGTAAACCAGGCCGGGTCACGTACGGTCTTTATGCGAGGAGCCACTTACTGCTTCCTTTGGAATCACCGGGTCTGTCAAAAGAACAGCTCTCCGTTCTATCGAAAAAAAGGCGAGGTGATAACGCGTCTTTTCGCGGCGATGTGCTTTGCCGTGAGCTAAAGGATCCTCTCGCTGCCTCTCAGCGTAAAATCTCCGCTTAAGCGTTTTAAGGAGGTCCGCAAAGTTTGTCCATAATCTTGGATTCATGAATCGTAATACGCTCCTTATGTGCTATACTACTTGTAACCTGTTATTCGCTCTATTATGCGCGGGAATTTATAAGGTAGGGCTACGAGTCGTAATAAGTTAGAAATAACAGATAACGTTTAAACGAGTAGCTAAATCGATGGAGATATTCTGGTGGGTTTAGGAAGTTTGCACTATTTAGCGGATTCGTGTATTATATTTTTTGATCACTCGATGATATATTAATGGCTCACGATGAAGACCGTGATATCGTTGGTATAAAATTGATATAGTAATCGTCTGAATTTTTTTAGAGTATATCCCTTTCCACCAAAACATACAATGATTTGTCAGTCTGTCATTATTACTTAAATATTGACGTTACTTTCAAATTGCATTTTATTCCTAGCGTAATTGACGTCCGCAAAATTTAGGATATTTAAATAAGGAAAGAAACAAGTAAAGATTGGATACGGATAATAACATTCCTAGATATAACAGCGCGTTTCAAAGAGGATAAAAACGATTTTTCTAGTACATTTCCTGCGTCAAACGCGATGGTAATATCACGAAAATCGATCACGAGGATCACGAAAGTAAATAAAGTAAAATTCTCCTCGTAAAAGTTATTCCTCGAAACCGTGATAAAGGAAACGAACCTTGATTCGCATAAATAAAGAAGCATATTTCAAACATTTAGTTAACTTTATTTCTCAGCGAAGGCATTCAGATATTCAGCTTCGCTTATTCCAGCTGACATCCAAGCCGCTTAAGCAACTTGCTTAAACAAAATCTGTGTCACAATTAAAAAGTCATGAACGCTAATTAAAAACCTTTCCATGTTGCCAAGAATAACTTGGCGAAACAAATAAAAAGGTATCAAAGGGGTCCCCTACCCTAGAAATGAAATCCTTTTACGACTGTCAGTGGAATTTTAAACTCTCGAGTTGGGAGACTGAAAAAAGGCAGGAGGAGAGAGAAAATATATATATATATATATACATGGAGCAAAAGCGAAAGAAGGGGAGAGAGATAGAGAGAGGAAAAGTGGACGTTCGTTCAGAGCTACGATACTCGAATATTTTAGAAAAGTGGAAAAGTGCGGCCGGTTGGAAGCGGAAGTAGGTCATCAATGGCCAAGGAAAATTGCCGGCCGTGTTGCTAGAATTTAAGGTAGCTCATAGTCGTTCAAAGGATCGTAGCTTTCCGCGAGCCACGAACCAGCCGTCGTAAAACCTTGGAGAACAGCGCGCGAGCACGTTGGAAATTCATGACAAAGGTGCGCGCGAATATGTAGGAACAGCGCGTTGCTGGACACGGACGATAAAATACAAGTGGAATGCAACAGCGAGGTGGGCCAAGTTGAGAGTCAGGACACGCGGCGAGGAATTCGGCGATGATAACCGCAAAGGATTTAGAGGCAGCATGCTAATGTCACGTCCCGCGATCGTGTTCTTTTACTAGTTCGCTTTTCAGGGGAACAGCTCGAAATAGACCGGCATCGGCCGAATCTGCGGTACTGCCTCAACTCTGTTGATATGAATCATGTTCTTAAACTGTCCGCCAACATCCTTCCAGCTTCTCCCATGCTCGTGTTGCCCGAGCATCGCGAGTGCTCTCATGCACTTTTACTTTTTGCCTCCCTTAATGGTTAAAGATAGTTTTTCGCCACTTTTCGAGTGGAGAGAGAGAGAGAGAGAGAGGGAGACAGTTGGTCAAAGAGTACAGGGGAGTTGTTAAAGATGAGAACGTATTCTTGGATTAACGAGGAATACAGACGACAAGCATAGTCAACACGTCTAATGGCGTCTCTAATGTATTCCAAGGATGCAGAATCTGATAATATGCAAATGGATGAACAAGTAAAACGGTAGTAGAGGAGGTTGTTACTTGTTACAATGAACAACATTCTTGCAATGCGATTAGTCCCAACTGTTGGGACCATTTGGTGTTATTTAATAGTCACTGGTAACCGTCACTGGTCTTCACGGTCCAGGTTTGTTCGTCAGAATTACGAATGAAGACACATTGACAGTAAACGTGTCAACTAACTGAAGACTCTATGTCTAGAATTTTCGTGATCAACAATTGTGATGTTTCCAATACCTTCCATCTTCTGTCAGAGTTACCTCTGCTACGCTTTCTTCTCCAAAGAAGTTTGCAACGCATCTAGAAAACGTCTAAATCATCGAAACCTTTGACCACGTGCAATTCCAAATAAACATTTCTCATCGCTAAATCACCATCCACTTGAATGGACTACCCACTCATCAGCTTGGCAAGCTCGGCTCGAGCCAACTTTTCCTTTTCAGAGGATTCGCCAGTCTATAGAACTTCTAGTAGAAGGATAAAAAGATAAAAAGATTGGCCTTTAACGAGCAACATTCCGTCGGAAAAAATGCAACGTCAGTGCTCCTACAGGGTGCTTAAAGGACACGAGGTGGGAACGTACGGAAGAGGGGTCCAGCGTGGTCGTGGCCCGACCGTGCGAAGGACGCGTCGTTACTCTTCATCTACGAAATGGCCTTTAATAGCGATGACGGTAAAATATCGCGGCAGGATTTCACGGAGAGGCGAGGTGGGGCCACGGGATCGAGCCAAGAGGGAGGCGGTACGGGCTATTATTTCGTCGGCCGCTTGACAAACGATTACGCGAGCGCCACTTTCGCGAAAACTAAGAAAACACTCTCGCTAAATCATAAGGAGCCATTACCAGTGGCGCGGCCGTCTCGAATAATGCACGGAACGACGGTTGGTTCAAGGACCAGCGCGGGGGTTCGTTTACCCTTTTTCCGTGACCTTTCTACCCCCGATTTGTCAAGTTCAAAGGATCGTGGCACGGTGTTTATCTTCCACCTAATGCCTCCCCTTCCACACGCGCGCGCTGATACCACGGCTCGATGAATTTTTCAAAGGCAGGAAAAACATCGTCCATCGGCTCGCTTCGACTGGCTCGCCCCGAAATCCCGAACATCGTAATGCACTCCCGGGGACAACGACGGAATCGCATTTGTCCATGGTGTGTTAATGAAGAACGTTCGTCTAGATAACACCCCAGATGGGAGAGCGTAGGTGGAGACATAGGGTGTAGGAGGACCGCGTCTCGGGCCTGGGTGGAAAGGAAGGAGCAGATTTCACGTCCAGTTAGCGCGTTTCGAGGCTCTGCTTGGTGGTTTATGCCAGTTTAACACGATTCACCGATAATGACGGGGTCGTGGCCCCGTATCCACTTGGTCAGCTTGATGCTCGGCCGAGTCACGCAATACAAACGTCACGCAACCGTCCAGCGAACGCATGCTGGCCCTCTCTCTCTCCCTCTCTCTCTCTCTCTCTCTCTCTCTTCCTCACTCTCTGTCAATTGTCACGGCACTCTGATCCTTAATTATTGTCTTCCATCGGCCGCGTGCCCCTTTGTACCCCGGTGTGACGCTTCAACGAGGACGATGTCGTGCGTAACGGGCGGAAAAATCTCCGACACAATGGTTACGTGCAGGTTTCGATGCTGATCGTTCCGGGAGATATCCGACGCCTACGTCCACCCTGTCCATGGCTATCGGTCGGGTTAAACGGAATGCCATCTCGAGGCAACGCTTGACGAAGGAGCCACCACGGAAGCGGCCGTAATCTCGACGATAACCCCGGGAATACGGTTGACGTGACGGCACCGCTTTGCCTAACACCGGAACTGTTAATCAGCTTGAATCTCTCGGGTCTTTCGTTCCACGTATTTGTGCGTGTGATACGATGTTTACTTTGGCGCGTTTGAATAGAATACGGTGCAGATTTTCTCCGGTTAAACGAGGATCTTCCTACGAAGAGGTTATTCGACTAATTACCGGCATCGATATACGTGCACAATAGGTGTGAAACGTTACGTTTCTGGAGATTTTTAGAATTACTAACGCTTTCGTGAAGTTTCGAAGAATTAATTACCAAATTGTTCTCGAATTCAATTAATAAATAAAGAGGAATAAACAGAGGTACCCATTACAACATCCTCTGTTTTGTCCACGATTTTAAGCGTAATACGTAAAGCTTACCTTACGCCAACCTTGTCTTCGAGATAAAATTATTAACACGATTTTAGAGCCAGGAATTTAGCATTCATGCACGACTATGAATAACAGTGAATTTCTAATGCTAGCGAAATAAACGATGAGTCCACATTCGTGATACGTACAAAGAATGCAATTTCCCAGCAATTTATCCGTCTGCCTCTCATTTTCTTTTTAGCAACGGCAGGCAGTAGGTGAAAGAATAGCGGCGAAACGTCAGTCGCAACCGCTAAAACAGCAGTTGTGGCCGCGCGAATGTAAAACAAAGATCACTTCGCGATAGCGGACACATGCCTTGCGCGGAATGAACCATAAAAACCTCGTAAAATCGTCCTTCCAGTTACGCTCCTGTGGCAGTTCCTCCATTTGCAACCACGGGATTCTCTTTTCCCGCTCTGCCCTATAGATTCTTTCACGGGTTCTTCTCTCCTCTCGCCTCTTTTGCAAATTATTTGCGCCCTGCGTATATTCCTCTGGCGAAAACAAGATGGGAAAATACGTCTGGCGTAATAACTGTCTCTGCCACTATGGTTATTCCTTTCTTTCTCTCCTGGCAATTTTCGCAAACTCGAAAACTGTAGAAGAGGTACGTTAAATATAGAAAATAGTCGTCGTTCGTCGATAATAATAATCCCAAGCCTTTTAATTATTTATCTATCCAGAAATTACTGCAATTCTCTAAAATTAAAGTTCTAAGAATTTTACACTCGATGAAGCTTTCGGCGACGTCAAATTATTCAAAACCTGCTTCTCCTTTTCAAATAAATTTTATTTTCCGACGACTCTCGATATTTCCTGCTAGCAAACCGTCTTCCTAACATCCTTTGAAAAGAAAGGCGTACAGGATGAAGAATTTTACCGCAAACACTTTCCTCGTTCGACCGTATAATTTATTCGAGAGACTCTCGAACAGGTTTCGATATTATTCACGCGCGGGGCATTATGAACGTGCTAATGAAATAAGGAGACAGTGTCGAGAGATTCGCTCATCCCGAGGCTTTCAGCCAGTGAAGTTTATGCAAAAGACAGGATGTCACGAGTCTGTTTGACGTCCTGTCACGTAACTTGCCGTTGTTTAAGAACAACGCTGCCACTCCGTCGAGGGACGCATCTCGTTGAAGCGGGCCTCGAATATGCTTGTAAATACGCTCGGATAAAGATCTCCGAGGTATCGATGATCGGAAGCTGAACGTCGTCGACGGGTTACTGGCGCGATCGCCACGGAATAATAATTTCCTCTGGAAAGGCACGTTTTACGGCCTTCTCCACGAATTCACGGGGCACGTTCGGTTCGCGAGAATCGTGAAACTTCCCTGGCGCAGTTACCCCCAAAAATACGGCGCTCCTGCAATTTTAACAAACGTAACGCTGCGCTGGAATTCGGTTACGGAACGCGAGCACTGAATTATGGCAGGATAGTAAAACAAGTCCCGATGATAACCCCGTCCCGTTGGATAGCACGTGAAATTTCCAACTCGAAACTGAATCGACAAATTTTTATGGCGATCCGAACGTTGATAACTTTGAGTTAACGGGTCGTGGAATTGCTCCATCACGCGAGATCGCGTTTGTATTGGGACGGTTTACGGGATTAAAGAATTTTTGTTCTTGTTTTTACTAGAGCTGATTTCTATCGTATTTCTCTTTGTGCTTTTTGGGGTGATTTTTTTCCCCTGCTACTTTATATCACGTCGGTTAGCTTCGCAATCTTTCAATTTACGTTAGCGAACTGTTTACATAAACCGTATTATTTTGATTATTTTTTTCTTCGTTTCGTAAACTGTTATATCTTAGATCCATTGCACTGTCGAGGGTAGAAAAGCGAGCAATTTTGATCATGGATTGGTTTGCAGGAAAATAAAATCCACAAGAAATATCCAATGGACGTTAAAGATTAAAATTCGCGTTGAATAGCGTTATCGACGCCTCGATAAATTTCGCGAAACGTGTTCGTTTAATTGTCACTTGACGCGACTTATTGAGATTCGCGATTACGAATATCGCGATTTTTCCAGATTAAATCACGATTAGTCGGCAACGGTAACGTTGATGCACCTACCGCTTTTAATTTGCGGCTAATTCGTGCTCGATCGGGTAGAATTTAGTCGGTCACAAAGTTTCTGGTTTACACACGCTAGGAGGGGTGCCATCAAAGGGCGCGTTACAGCTCCATTGATTAATTCCGAACGGTTGAATACGGAAGAAAAGAACCGGCTGGTAGAAATCGTTTGATTCCTTTCGATCTCAAAGAAACCGTGCCGTGTAACAGTGTCATTTCTACCCTTGACTACTGATCGGGAAATAGGACTTCTTCAAACGGATTGCAAAAAGATGCAGGAGCTGAGGGGTGGAAGAACCGAACCGACGTAAAAGGAACGGTATGAACAGAGGAAAAAGGTCAAGGGTTACTTTATACATGCGTTCCACTAGAATAAAGTGCACTCAATGGAACCGTAAGAAAGGAAAACGCATCGTGTGAGAATGCGAAACATGTATGACCCTCGCAATATAAAAATAACTGGTTATCTGCTTTAATAACAGGGGTTGCACTTCGATTGATTTCTCTTTTTAAAATAATTTTGATAATTAGTGGAGACGTAGCTGGTATTCCGATTAAGCAATGTGATTATGTAGACCTATTTTGTTGTATTTGAAATAATTTATCGAAGAGTGATATATAATATTCGAATAAAATATGTTTAAATATATCGGTTGGAAGATTATCGAATTTCCTCAGGCGACCAAAGATACAATTTTGTTTAATTGCCACAGAGTATATCGCGAGAGAAATTTATTTGCATTGGTAATTATTCGATATAAAATTACGCGGCTATTAGCACTATTTATATTTATCGGTAATGTTTTCTAACTCCAGGGAAAATATCACGAAATTGTGAAAGATTTTCTCTGCTTACCAGACGTAAATTTAGAAGATATAATTACCCTCGCATTGGTTAAAAAAATTCGCGAAACGATGAAGGAATTGCGCGACACGTCGAGACGAAATGCTGGACACGGAGACAAATGAAACGCTAAAATCTAACTGAAACAGTAATTATGAGCCAACAACGTGAACGTGAATTATGAATTACATTCATATGTGCGAATTAATAACAGCGATAATGAATTCATAACCGTAATTAACAATAAAGTTCGCGTACCGTTTGTAATCTTGCTTCTAATACGCGAAAGTAAATACGGCTTAAAAATACATTTGCATTCGCAAGAATAAACGTGGACGAAAAAGAAAAAATGGAGAACATCCAGCTTCCGATCAAAGTTAAAAAAACTACGATTACCAGCAGGTTTCAATTCCACTCTCAATTATTATGAGACAAAATAAATGAAACTACCCTCGCCTGTTCCACCTGACTTTTCTCGTGTTATTCTCATTACAAAACCCCTCGTTGATCAAATGTTAATGCTATTAAACGCGAAACGGAAAAAAGGGGAGAAAAGGAACAGGAGTTTAAAAAGGTGTTTCTCAAAGACGAATCGTTCCTAAGTGGCAGAAAAAAAGGGGAAAAACTACGGACGAAAGAGGAGAAAAAGGTGGGAAAAAGGAGAGAAAAGAAACGAAACGGGAGAACCGCGTGCAATTGAATCGAAATATTTAAATATTCGCTGGCACCTCGTTAAAATGCTTTAAAATTCAGAAGCCCGTCTGGACGCGGGCGATGGCTGACAAGCCTTTGTGAAATATATTTATTTTCATCCGTTTCACCGTTGTTTCCGAATCGCGCAAAAGGATATTACAAGCTCCTTTTATTTCCCCCGTTGTATTAATCGGCGTGCCACTCGGAGATGGAACAGAGCAAAGGCAAGCCATTTTCCTAATTGGTCGACAAACAACTTCCGATAACCGCCGGAGCATTGTTCCAATTCTTCCTCGTAGCCGAAGAATGAACACGGCTTTTCGAGCGGCGAACGGCAAATAGAATAAAACGACGGAGAAAGCAGCGGGGAAAACGACGAAACTAAGAAAGTCCGAGGATTAAAGAGGGTAAAAAAGGTGGCTGAAGGTACGGACGGTTGTTCTCGTTTTCGTCTGCCCGTTTAAGGGACAAACGATAGCGAATCCGCGTAGATTCCGTGTCCTAATGAGTCCTCGCGAGAGACTATTCGACAAGGAAAATAATCGAGGCTTTTCTTCCTTCCAATTTCTCTCTCCTATCCTTTCGCCATATTTTTCCCTCGTCCCGTTCTCCGATAGTATATCGTGAAATAACAATTATAGAAAACTCGACCCTTCCGTTTCCAAGGGTCCTTATTAGGCTAGATTCGGAGTAACTTGCTTTTAAAAATGGAAAAATTGAAAGAGGTACGACCACGAGCAAAATTCTGAATACAATGTTTACATTGAATTAATAAAAATTAACGAGTACGCCAATTTACATAAATCTGTGTTCTAAGGAGTACTTGCAAGCGAATGTACGACGAAGAAAAGAATTGAGATAGATAGAAAATTTATTTTTCCTTCTTGATGGGTGTTAAAAGAGCGTGATAGCGTGACTTGGAGTAACTTTACTCTCCGCAAGAACGGATAAATATTGAAAGAGATGTTGGTGGGAATAAAAAAGGTATTAAAATTTCGAACGATGTATGCCCCGAATGCAATGAGTTTGCAATGAATTAGCAGGAAATACAAGCACATAGTCAAATCGACTAAAACAGAGGTAATATCAAAGATTGAAGCACCTTGTTATTTCCTAGCGATATATGTATACAAGGTGTTTAACGGAATAGCAATGTTCGCGAAAGAGACACATAAACACGCCTAACTCCGGCTAATGACAAGCAAATGTTTTGAATACGCTGTTCAAGGAATATTCGTTCGAATCAAGAGAAATACACGGTATCACACCCGGAACTTGATATAATTTCGCGCATTTGTTCGCGACGGTAAGACAAGGTCGGAAAGAACGTATGGAAATTGAGAAAGAAACCATAGATCTCGCTGGAACGAAAAACCACGCAGATACGAACTATAACAATAAAACACACCTTTATCGCGTCTTTCGTATCGAGGTTCCAAACGATAAAGCAACATCCCTGCGTCCGTCACGGTGTATCCATTCCTTTCCCAAGCAATTTTCCAACCATTCGACCGACGATGTTCCAAAAAGGATGAAACAATACAGACGTCAGAGCGAATTCCACGTCTCGTAGATCTCCGGAGACGCCTGTGTCAACTAATACATCCGCTGCACTTTGATTGCAGTTAATTCCGCTGAATTTTCTGCGCTGCGTAAACAGATCTCTCTATGATAGGAATTTCGAATAAGCTGCCTCCCGATGAACGAAATCCTATCTTGCCAACTCCATATTCGAGTACCCAGTGATGCAACTTTCCTATCGAAATAATGGCACGCGGTGCCTCTGGCGAATTCTACCTGTACCTATTGCAAACTGCATCACCACACAGACTTTAAAACGACGGAAATAAAATAATAAAAAAAGAAGAAAAAAGAATTTCAATAATTTTGAATTTTTGTTTCTTCATTTTCCTAGCCAATTCGCGAGATGCATAATAAAGTGAAATGTAGCCGCGTAAATAAATCAAATTGAACGAAGAGTCGGCACAAATACGACGAGTGGAGGTAGTATGCGTATAGTTTGAAGGAGTTGCCATAAATTCAATGCAGTCAGTTCGGTTTCCATCGGGGTACAACCGATGTAGCTGAAAGCGTATATAGGAGGGAATCGGAAGTGGCTTCTAATTAATATCTCCCTTCGCTGGGACGAGAGATGAATAAATTTGCGGCAAAAATATGCTCCATGTCGACAACTGCAGCGATTCAACGTCGAGGCTTCTTCGTTCGAAATTAAAATGTCGCGTGCGATGGCAGGAAAGAGAAACATCCACGATTTCGCGTTTCTCTTATTTCCATAATCACGTCGATGAAAAACCAGAATCAAATGAACGTATAAAAATTTCCCTGGCGAAGGGTAGAATTTATGATTAATAAAAAAAGAAAAAAGCGTAGAGATCCAAAGCGGAAAATTTCGAGTAGAATATATCATTCGCGTATATCGTTCGTGTTTCTTCTATCGAATATTCCTTCCGGCAAGGTAAATTAAAACGACAATTTTAATATCGCGATAATTTGAAAAAATTCGAGATTTTGCGTTAAATTCGATCTGCTAGGAGAAACGATTGTACCCTCGAGGAAGATTGAATACGCTTTCATAGTCATCTGTACAGCGAAAAATTAAATACTCCACAAACATGAGGTTGCCTTAGTTGGAGCAACATTCGTTTTATTCAACTGTTTTCCGCTTTCCACGACAGACATTTATTCTACGTATTTTAAATATTATGTAATCTCCGTGCAAAAGCTGCCAAAGAAATTTTGTATTTTACGGTAGCAGTAACTGCTAGTGGTAGTAAACTACCACTTAAGTATTTGATTTATAATTTACAATTTGCATTCGTTAATTGCCTCGGTAATTAGAAAAATGGCTAAAGTCGTATACACTCCTGTCCGTAAATATTCAATCACTCGAAAGATTTATTAATACTATTACAGACTGCACTTAGACCTCCAATGAGTTCGATAGCTGGATTGCTGAAAGTTTTCAAATATTCACGACGTAGAATTAGATTAACCTTATTGAACGCTGACAACTCGGCTAGCTCAACTTCGACGAAAGACACCCATTTTTATAGTGAACAACCGCGATTGATCTTTGCCCGAACATTCTAGTAGATCCTGAATACCTATTCCGGAAGTAGGAAGACCCCGCCCAAATATTCTGCAACGTGCTGAATTTCTCTTTTCCGGAAATTACGATTCGCTCTTGTCACTAGGCCGAGTACAGGGTGGATATGAGCCTCCTTTACAATGTAAAGGCTTTTACATGGAATGACTGTCTCATTGATTAACAAGTGTATAAATATGCGTGAGAAAAAATCAGGGGGAAAAGCTGCACTTTGAAGTATCGTGTACGAACCACGTACTTTGTATAATTTGAATAAAACGAAGAAAATCGAATATTATAATTGAAAATATTAAAAATTTCGTGCTTTGCATATATCAATTTTCTCTGTTGGAAACGATTTTACTCTTATTGCAACATAAATGAAAAATAAAATCGTTTCCTTTAGATTCCTGACTTATTGCAAGCTCACTATCACAATTAGCGAGCCAATCTAAAAAATTTGTTTGCCGTGTATCGAAATGCCTTTAAAAAATTTATAAT
The DNA here is from genome assembly GCF_001483705.2 of Eufriesea mexicana. NCBI lineage: Eukaryota > Metazoa > Arthropoda > Insecta > Hymenoptera > Apidae > Eufriesea > Eufriesea mexicana. The sequence continues at coordinate 339,952 of NW_016907861.1, read as the reverse complement.
ACTTCGTTCTACGTTCTACATGGTGTGGCAATGTATCATGATCTGATCCCAGATTCGTTACGTTTCCCGTCAGAATTTACTTTGCTTCGTAATACGTCGATACGTGACGTGAAATTTGAATACAAGGTTGGGCGTAAAAACAGGACATTTCACATAAACGTATTTCACTAGGCTCGTAACGGAACGTCTGTAACGAAAAAATACGCGTGTTCACATATTGTGGTTACGAATTGGGTCGACGAGCAGGTTTGCGTACACGTTTTCACAGATGAAGTCCCAACTATTCTGTCAGTCGTGCAGCATTTAAAATTGCACATTGCATGACACGGAAAGTGCGGATTTATTTTTCGCAACTGCCACCACTTTTGCGACTCATTCGAGCTCAACGAAACTATGGCGAGTAGAGTGGCTTGTGTTATGCTAGCGCTAACATTTTCTTCCCATTCGCGTACACGTTTTTCGATGAAAACCTCCATTTTTCTCGTGTAACGCGGTTTTCGAGCACAGTAATACGGTGCTTCTTATGGCAATTAGAGCGAAAAATGTACGTTGGTACATCTTTCCCGGATTTTCAGCCGGTCTTTGACAATTTTATGCCATGCTTTATCATTTCAGCGGATTTTTTTTTATGATTCAAGTAATCTCAGGAATCTCTCTAAGAAATTTCTTAATTTATTAGCAGGCTAAACGTCCATTTTTCATTCTGGGCTTCGAGCCTTTTAAGGATATGAGAAAACACGATTTCATGGGGGACAGTAGGAGAGTTAAAAAAATCGACGTCGATACTCCGTATATGAAATTTTATTTTTAACATTCATCGTCTCTCTTTAGCCTCTTAGATGCCGATTCACGTACTCGCCGGATAATTTACGAGCTATTTTTATTATTGAATTGGGTGGGTGCATATGAAATGTGGTTTTTGTGAAGTACGAAATTAGCATGAGAATATCGTGCCTTAAATTTTGCTCGATATTCTATGGCAGAGGCCACTCCAAAGAAGAAGAAATTTCTTATAATACACGCGCGTTGAATGCTAATGAGTGCAATAATAAAATTCTCAGAACTTTATTATTCGTCGTTATAAATCGTTAAGATATTTGGCAATATTGGGAAAAGCTTGAATAAATATCAGGATAGTTTGATATTGATTCATAGAATGAAAACAGCGATATTTCAATGGAGGAGGAATATGAAAGAAGAGTGGAAAAATTGTAATCTGGAATAACTGTTTAAAAGGAAATATTGAAAATATTCGACGATAGAGAGGAAGATAATATTTCAAAAGAAAATAAGCTACTCTGCGATTATTCGGACCAAATGGAAGGAATAAGGTAAATAGACAAATGGATTCCGCACGAGTCAAGCGACATGCAGAAGCCAAGACGAATGGAGATAGCCACTTCCTTATTTCAAGGAATATAAAACAATACCACATTCTCCCTAGTTCCTCAACCTTGCACCTATCAACTATTATTTTCTTTAAATAGTTTTCAACGACAAACTTGCACGCAAATTATTCAATTAATTTCCACTCAGGAATTTATACCTATTTATTAACTATCCCAATGAAATTTAATACTAAAACTACCGATCTATAATGCCTGCCTAGCAATTCCACATCTGTCCACCTGAATATCTCTACAATTTTGACATATAGACGATAGCATCGTTCACGAAAAATTGTAAAAATTCTGGGAAAGGTGTAATACAATTTCTATGGTAAAGGAAATCTAGCGTGGGAAAAGAATTTCTCTTTAACGACAAATCCTGTTTTCTATATTCCATTTCGATAAGTTTATTGTAATCCGAAGTCGTGTAAATATAAAATCATTAATCCAATCTTTGTCCAACTTCCTACGATATCTTATCACGATACTCCCATAACGAACCAGCAAAAATTTCCAGGAACCATCGAGTATACGCGAGTATATATAAATACAATAAATATAACCTAGTACCGTAAGCTTAATGACTCTAAGCAGAAAGGGGTCATAACAGGGAAAAGAAGTAAAAACGAGTGGACAAGACGAAAGCCAGGTCCATCGATTAGACAGTCCACGAAAGAGTCTACGATATTTTCCACGACCGAAGGGGCGAGGGGAATTTTAAGGGCAAAATTAGAGAAAGCGAGGGACAGTTCTTTGAAAAAGGGAGTGTTGTATCAAACTCAGTAACGAAAGATCACAGCAAGTCGTTAGGAGAGTATATGGAGTTGTTTTTCTGCGATAATAAATCCAACGGAGATTGAAACTAAAAACTCGTGAATCACGCTTCGTCCGGTCATATGAAAACGGAGCTAATTAATATGCGGCGATAGACATCGATTTCGTGGTGGTCAGGAGCGTCGAAAACGCGACGCGTGTGGGCGACGTGCGTGGTCATCGAGCTGCGCCTGCTCGCTATGGGCCAGGGTGCTTCCGCGACGAAAACAGCGTCGTTTCGAAGTCGTCACTCGTAGATGGAAGTAACGACGTCGAATTAACTTTCCCGCGACAAAATAACGCGTTTTATTCACGCGGCCGGCATGACAGCGACGCGCGCCCGGGGCCCAGCGTGCACGTGGGCATGTACAGAAACGTTTTCTCATTGAACGTTACGTACATGATAATGAAGGTGGGTGAGGCATCTCCTTTCTGTCGCCGGATGTCACGTGGTTCTCCGATGCCCGCACGCATCGCTCCTCTGCCGCGAGAAACCACCATCGTCGATGACGTACCGTCACCGCGTTCGATTTTCTTTTTCGAATAACTTTCTAACGTTTCGAGCTGACGTCTCGATGCAGCGAGCAGGTGACGTGCAGGTAACGAAGTTGGATGTAGGTAATCGAGGTTCGAGTCGCTTGCGATTTTTTTCATATACCTATCACACGACCCTAATGACCGTTTCCTAAATTTTCATTAAAATGGCAGTATGGAAAAGAACAGACTTTGCATTGAAAAATT
>NW_016907861.1:264269-336852 GCF_001483705.2 Eufriesea mexicana | reverse complement strand
TGAAATGACACATTGGCAATTTCGTTATATAACAAATAGTTCCCATTATGAACTTTGCATTTAAAAGTCCGACGCGAGCTTACTGCTCGACCTGGTAGTACATTTTACCGATGCGAGAATCGCGGATTCGAAAGCGTTTCCGCTGGAATTTTCCCGGAGTTTGGAAATAAAATCGGTTTCCATAGCGTAAGGTTGAATAATTTTCTTTTTAATATTATCGGAAAACGATAAGGTCAATTTTACATGCATCAATTGTTATTTACACATCCATCACTTCCTGTGGGTAAATCAATGCCTCGAGGTACGTGTAAGAGTCTTCATAAAACCGCTGTCAGTCATCGTTAGCAAGGAACCACAGCCAATATTGCGACTCCATTGTTGTCTCGTTAAGGCAATTGTTTATTATATTAGTCAAGCGATGCGCTATGATTCTGGTCTGCCTTATCTCCCATACGTCTTACCACCGAGACGCGTTTCTTCCTCATAAGATAAGATTTAATAAAAGACGGACGTCTCCCTAACAAACGACGATTACGACGTTGATCGATACTACTTAAAATACGAGACCCCCTGTTCCGTTTTATCGCTACCAGACTGGAAAGTCTAACTTCCCATTCGCGTATTCTTCTCTCATCGTTTATGCAACATTCGATCTTTTAGCTGACAGGAAGCGAATAAGATAATTGATTCTACTTTTTCTCCTGTCCGCTGTATCCGGTATTGTAATACACGGTTGTAAAGCGAAATAAAGTTTATTATGCTCGCAGCAATTGTTAACACGAAAACTGGTGTGTACTGTACGACCAGCAAAATAGAGTGTGTAAACGGTGCACGCTGAATGGCGTTTCAGTAACGAAAATGTAGCCCTCGACACCGTATTCAACCTGAAATGGTACTACATTCGATACAAAAAAAAAAAAAAATAAAAAAAAAAGTTCCTCGTCAATGAAATACCTGCAGAATGTGGAACATGTTTTTGGTCACTTAGTTCAGCGTTTGAAAAAGCTTGTTTATTTCGAAGAATATCGTTCCTCGAAACGATAAAATACTCCTTTCCTATCTGCTTCGAGTAATACCTGCGAGGTATAATTTTCGAAAAATTGTAGCTCGTTGGAAGATATGACTCAACTGATACGGCAATCATAATTAATCTAATAATTTCAATGACGTATTTAGAGTTAAGATTTAACGTATTTAAAGTAACACGTGTCTTGATTACACGCTACGAAGAAGTTACCCTGTTCTCTGTATTCGTGAATCGCGTTGTTTCGTCACAAAAATTCTAATTCGAAAAGTAATTTAATTGCACTAAAATATTTCAATTACTTTACATATAGAAATATGAACAATGCGGGATAATACAGTTTCGCAACTATAGAATTTCTGTTCCTATTGTTATCAGGAGCTCAAAGTACTCGCGTTACCGTGCAATAGTTTTAATCAAATGCAATGAAAAAGGGAATGAAAGAAAAGAGGGGGGGGAAAAAAAGGAAAAATAAAAACGAAAATCGTGTTTCGTTGTCACGAGAATTCTGTTACTCTGATTTCCAGGCTACTAAACAGTATTCGTGTCATGGCATCCGAGAATAATTTACTGCTGACCTATGTTGCGATGCAAAGCGCCACCCTTCATGGCTACATAAATTATTAACTGCTGCTCGATATCCCTTGCCGCAGATTTCTAATCTCCGACCGAAGTAATTGCTCGCTTGCTCGACCAATTATTACGACTTGTTGACTGTTTCCGAAATTATAAGGGTAATTAATTACGGCGAACTCGGGAGAGAATATTAATAGATACATCGAGAATATCGTATTAGAAACGCTTGATCGATACAGCGAATGACAAAATGGAGAAATAGCGATTTTCAATTATATCGTGGAAACCAATGGCACACGTTTTGCGATCATAATAAATAAATTACATTCGATTGGAACTAAAAAATTGAATGTTAATACTATAATGATACAAGAGACGATATATAGCCCTTTCTGCTTGTTTTTGAACACCATAAGGGTTGTTTATTAATTACGGAGTACTGTAAGAAAGAAATTTTATTAAATAAATAGGTTAGCAACGCGTAAAGCGAGGATAAATTTTCTTCAGGGTCTGTTATTTGCATGTTTGATTACCAACGTGTGGCCAACCTAATTACAATCTAATTATCGATCACGCGTGATTCGTGTACATTATAATATAACAACGTTAATATAATAACGATTTTAACTTCCTCACTTAACGAGCTCATTATAAAAAGCGGGCTGATAATAAACTTTGAATTACTAATTATCCGCTTTACGTATTTTATGAGCAAGATTTTACGTAATTATGTAATTTACGAGAAGTACACTGTAATGTCTCTATCAAGCTGTCATTGATCTCGACGGTGTAAACTTGTAATTCAGTTTCTCGTTTAATTCTCAAAATTGGGCAAAAATTTGCCGTGATTACGTGCCGGAAAAACGTTATTAAAGGTATCGAATAAAAATGATTTTATTTACGAGTGTATCGAATTCGGGGCGATTTTTTTCTTCGTGCTAAAAATTAGAAGAATTTAACACGATCGAAGAGAGAATCGGTCCGTCGATGAACGTAAAAATAATTATTATATCCCGTGTGCATTAAACGAGCACAAATTGATGGGTAACGCGTCCATCGAGACGCATAAATTTTTCATGTTCACGGAAAGCTATTAACGAAATAATTATATTTTTGATGATGTGTCAAAGACATTGCTCGCTGTCGGTAACACGTGCCACTTGTCGCAACATCAAAGTTATTTAAAATATGATAAAAGAATATTTTAAATGATATGCGAAAAGGTCCATAACGAAAAATTACCGGAAGTTTAATGAGTTTACAATACCATCGAGTTGGTTTAATACACTTTTTCAGCCAGTCGAAATATTCCTGCGTGAAATATAAAAGCGTATTTCGAGTTGCCTGTACTCCGCGTTACCGACGAGACATACTTTATCGGCAAACACGATTAACAAAAGAAATAATAAAATTTGAATTTAATTTCGCTTCGCGTTATCCGTGTTTACCAACTTTTATGAACTTTTAACGATCTCGAAACTCCACGTTTCCCAATTATTATAATTAACCACTTGCCTTACCATTCTTATCATTTAAGTTCCGATGAGACGTGCCCATAGTCAACAGCGAGGTCGGTCACGTCGAGCCGTTTCGTGTGAATGTCGTCAAGAATAACACGTAACTGACGAGTCTCGACTTATCTCGGCAGAAAAACATCGACGGAGATTATCGGCCACCCGAGGAATTTCGTCCGAACGTGGCGAAGAATAACACGCAACTCAGACAAGGAAGCATTTGCGAAAATTAACCAGAAGCTTGAACCAGCTGGTTTACATTCGGTCAAGCAGGCCACGGCTCTCGCCCGTGATTCTCGACTTTGGCTCGGTATTTTTACCACGAGTCTCGCACGATATCGTAGGCGAAGGGATTACGTATCAGTCCATCTACAAAATTTCTTTCCTCGCTCGAATTTAAATATATTTGCAATTTTTCAAGTAAGACTTTGTACATTCCTCTTCAAAAATTTTCATACCCAAATCTTCGTTATTCCCTACATTCCCTACTGATTATTATACCTACTTCGATTATAGAATTTTGAAAATAATATTCTGCTCTGCTAAGAAATTTAAAACAAATTCAAACGGATGTTTATATTTTCTACATACTAATCGCATAATGTGGTTTGTATTCTAAACATGACTGTGACAGTAAAGTAATGCAGAGATTCATTATAAAAGAACCCGTTTCCATGAGCCAGCCCAACATTTTCCTTAAATTGGTCCATTATTTTTACCTTCAGCTCTGAGAAATGAATTTATACGTGATCAGTTACTTAGAAAATTCGCGTTTTGCTGCGAAACTGAGGCTAGTGAAGCTTCCCATGCCCTGACTGTTCTTCAACCGAGAAGGGCTTTTATGATCGTTCTTCGAATTTGTCTTCGTGAGGATACGGGCCGGAAGGAAAGAGGGGGAAGTCAATCAATCGGTAATTAGTAGCCGATGGACAGGCATAACTTTATCGGCCGCCGAAATGCGCGCGATGTGCTCGCACCATCGTCTGGGATTCAAATGGATGCACGCGGTACACGTGCCGGCAATTAATAATCAATTCCAGCAGGAAGTGATGGTGATTGGACACGTACGATTCTGACAGTCTCTTTGTTCCTTATCGAACGACCCGCAGAAATTTCTCCTCGAAAATGACGAATCTCCATGCACGTTTGCATTCGGACAATATCCGAATAATGTGTAGTGCAACCGGTACAGGATATAATTTCTGATTAATTTCCAAGAATAAAGGGCCCTCCCTTTGTTACACGACTTCTAATTGAAATTCGAGCAACGATATTTTACGTAATTATCGGAAGCTGATATAATCGCTCGAAGCGTAATTTTTAATTGTTGGACAATGATTACGCCTTTTGTACGATATTTCTATTAACCATCGACTGGATTATTACCTTCCGCTGAAATTTATTATATTTTAATCTCCTCTCGTCTACTCGTACCGTCGAAATGTTAAAAAAGAATCCCTGCGAATATGTTTATGAAAAAAAAAAGAAAAAGAAATCGATGCTCCGATTATACCGAATATCCATTTTCTCACGAATAAAATAACACACGAAACTTTATTATTTCCATTATGTCTAGTCGCGTGTTAAGCAAAACGAACGTTCCGTTTAAAAAAGTGGAGATTTCCTCTCTTTCGCGATAAATTCCCGATACCACGAGGACGAAAACAAAGTTAAACCAAACGAGAAGGTGTTTGGTATAAATTTTCACACGATCAAGCGTTGACAAACGCGTCGTTCGAAGTGCGCTTACGTCAAAACAGGTAAACTGATTTACACGGAATAACGCGTGGTCAGCATGCAAGGTATCATACTACGGATTTCTCCCATCGCAACGTATCATTCGTAACAACAGCCTGTAACTATTCCAGGTAACGTATAATAGTCTGCGTGAAACTGAGCGATCATAATAATTGCACGGCGTCTTCGTTCGGCTGACGATCGCGATACATTAAATCATCGATTTAATCATTAGGCATTTATACCATACGTGTTCAAATAATCGGCTACAAGTCGTGATATTCCCTATATACAGCTGCAATCAATCGTCATTTTATATGTTGAAACCGTATCATTGGTCTAATATGTACTAAATCTGAGAAATTTCCTGTGCTCCTTTAAAATTTTCCTTCTGTACGAAAAAATATTCGAAGGTAAATGTATTTATGTACCTATGTAAGAGTTTAGAGATGAAGAGAGTTACTGATATTTAACTTTTAATTATGCTAGGTAACTATATAGATACGACAATTTATACTAAACCTATTACAGCTTAAGTAACCATTTTTAGATATTTAATTGAAAATTTCTGCTCATTTGACTTCTTGATATTTCCTTTCCATTTTCATCAAAGTCTCCCTTCTACCGGCCATAATAGGTTTAGTGTTAAACTACTACTGAGAAATTAGTTATAAATTTGCTTAAGAGAAAATACAAAGATTTGTAAGAATATCATACTCTTTATTCCAAGCAATTAGATAAGGTACCAATCTAGATTTTTAAACTTAAGAATTTAGTGAAATTAATCATCGACGTTTACGAAAACCTAATGCAATGATACTTAGAAATATCGTATTCTTGATCCCATTTGAAATTTTGTTCCACCCTCTACGAGAATTAAATTCAGCCTCCTCCTACCCTAAAATTCCGACGAAAATAATATCGATATATTTAGTTGGCTCGGATCGAAGGATATAATTGCACGTATCGCTAAAGCAGGAGGAGCAATTTCCTTGAACGTTAATCCGCAATCAGACGCAACAATAATTTCCCAGCCAAGTCTCCACCGTCTATTCACCCCCAATTCGATTCTCCATACAATTTCGTCGGTGGAAATCTATGTTACTCATACAGACACACACGAACTGCTGCGCGTACACATGCGTTATTGCGTCGATTACGCGTAACTTACCCCAAACGGGGTAATCCAACGATGGTATTACAACGATGTGATTAGACGTAATCAAGTACGTTGGCCCGTGCTTCGAAGAGGCCAGATAGAACTGTCCAACGACACGAACTACATCAAACGGCTAACGGAATGCCTATTAAACGTGGCGATGCATCATCCAGTAATTACACCGCTTGTAATTTCTCCTCGTGATCGTTGACGGTCAAAGGTCTCGTCTACAGGGGTGACGGACAAAATGACTGGGACGGCAATTCGATCCGTCATCGTGCTTTCTTTTTTCCCTTCTTTTCCGTCTCCTCCTGCCTCTCTTTCTCTCTCTCTCAAGCGATAAAAAACGGAGGAAAAGGGGGGAAAAAAGGGAAAAAGGCGTGGGAAAAGAGGTGAAAGGGTGTTGGTAACCGGGAACGATTCGATGGTACATAGTCGCGGCGGGACACGATGATTTACTTTCCGCTGAAGAGACGAATATCCGTTGCCGGGGAAATGAACGTCGGGCAAAAATGCCGCGTAATAAACGTCTCGCGTTAAACACGCACGCCTATTTCATCCCGGATGAATTATTGCCCGGCACCGTGTTACGGCCTGTAACGCGTAAGTCAGCCACCAGATACACGTATCGGACATTACCGCGCGTGGTTGTTAAGGCGATGTTTACGAGCGATTATCAAGTTGCGCCGTTGCGCCGTTCGCGATCGACCCTCGAAAATTGGCTGCGATCGATCCGGGATGGTTAGGATTTAATTACGTGGACCAAAGTGCATGTTCCTTCTTACCCGGTGTCATTCCCGGGGGAACGATGTGGAGATCGCACGTGAGCGAGAGACTCGTCACTGGGAAAAATCGGAGATATTTTCCAATGAATTTTCGAAATGCCAGAAATTATGGAAGAAAATATTACATGTAATCCGAAGATCGAATAGATTTTGCTGCGAACGGGTTTAATGAATGATAAAATGGGGAAGAGCAGACAGTCTTTTAATTAGCTAAATATTTTGTTAATTATGTTTCGTTGAAGGAAAAATGATTCGTTTGGAAAGATATAGGCGACGATATTGTAACATTGACTTTGGATCTATCGATAGTGGATCAAATGAGTGACTTTGTGTAAATTAGAAGTTTTGCAAGTTATGGCAATTCAGGGAAGATTAACTCATTCATCTCGGATGTTAGGTAATACTTATTATAATTATTCTGAAGATAGGAATTATTTATTTTATGATTGTAAATTGAAAATCTAAATGCATTTGTACTTCTGTACTCCTGTATACAAATCTATAAAAATCTGATATGCCTAACAGACAAAAAGAGGTATTTTGTAAGAAATCAAAATTGCGTGGAAATTTTTGAAGTATTATACATGTTGTACAGTTGGAACTATGGTTTTCAAACCAGGGAATGGATTTAACGAACGAAGAAAGGTGTGAAATGATAACTACCTAGCTATCTTTTTAATTCTAATATTTTAAATATGGTCGCATATATATGATAAATATTTATCATATATACATCAAAATAGTGTCTTTTGGTGTATAAAGATTAACGAATCAAAACTAGTGGACGAAAACAATGACTTTGGAAAGAATTGGATGTTTCGCTGTACCCTAAGAGCTTTGGAATTTCGTGCAAATTTTGGCAAATCATTTGCAAATTTGCATACCACAATTTCGTTACTTTTCTGGTTCATTGTGTGTAACATTCTTCGAGTGACGTTTCGTAATGATAATGAAGAAATACATCTCTGCAATCCAAGATTCCGCTGTTCATCATTTGTATCGTGTCACTTAGCAATTCGTAATAAATTTACGTCTCGTTTGAAAATACCTACTCCTTGGCAAGTCAATCTTGCCAGCAATTGCACGAGCTAATCCAGCAGCGAATTAAATACACGCTTCGCGAAGCAACGAAATTTTCCTTTTGTTTCGAAAGAATGCAAGAAATTCAGCCTAATTGTCGCAGTATTCGCGAAATTGCAGGCCTTTCGCTTGCCACATTGTAACTTCGGAGAAACTTTTAACGACCTTTTAAGCTATAAATCTCGTCGGATTAGTGTCCCAGTAAACGCCATGAGTTTGTTCGATATACCGAGAAGTTTATTAGCACGACATAAACTTCCTGCAAACTACCGAACCGTTAAGGATAATCTTCAATTTATCGTAAATGATATTGTCGTGGCATAGTATACTGATTAAGGTCGAAGATCTCCTCGGGAAGCTGTTCCATCGGGAACAGATAATAATTGCGCATCTCACGTAAACAGATTACCTAATCACACGGTGAAGAGTGTTGGTAAATCGAGCCAGGATATGTTCTGCCTCGATCGATCGTGTTTGATCACCTTTAATCCTAACCTGACTCTACGATCCTCACGAATCGAAGATATCGATTTAAATCCATCGCGAAGTACCATTGGCGACGTATACGTGTCTCGAAATCGTGTAAAGAAGATTAAAAGAGGACACATTTGTAAATACGAAACGGATTTCACGGGACAATCTGAGAACAATCGTGTTTGTAGAGCACGGATTTCGTGGCACACTTTTTGGCAGAGAAAACATCATCCGAAACGTAGAGATCGTTGTTTCGGTGTGAAAAATGGTAATTCGAAAATCGAACGAGCCAAAATTCCGTCGCGTGTAGAAACAAAGATGCCCGAAAAGGAAAAATAGGCGAAGAAAAGCTACCAGGGAAGAGATTTATGGCTGGACCCTTAAGATATAAGAGCTGAAGAATCTTATTTATAGTGTACACATGAGAACGAAATCAATATGAAGAAAATGTAACGGATATGGGCCATAATGTACTCCTGATGCTTCCAATTTTTCTATACTTTGAGATACGAGGTACTTTGAATGAAAACCGTACATCACTATAATATCAGTCGATCGATACGTATTTAAGAATCTTTTAATAATAACAATGTCATCTTGAATAAGAAGAAGAACATTTTTAGAGCCATTAAACAACTCGAAATGAGTGGTTTCGAACTTCAAAACGTGTAATTACCATTGACTTTTATTCAAATTGGAACATAATTATACACTGTGTCTCTATTTAAATCTATACGACGGAATATTTCGCAAGGGGTTGAAGTCGATTATACGAGCTTTTCCCTGAGTGAACTGGAAGTGCAGATTCCAAGTACCAAATTACTATAATTTGTAGATACCATGTTCAGATATACGTAAAAATTCGATATTTCCTCCGTTACAAATATTTCCTGACGACATCATCGATTTCTCGACTTTCCATTAGGCAAATTGCACCGTGCCTTACGAATGACGAACACTCCGAATGATCAACAAAGCCATCATCATCCGACCACTCAGCCTTCCCACAAAGTAGCCAAGATTATCCGCGTGGCAAACGATAACGTTCCACCCTTACCCCCCAGTTATCTGCATTCGTTTCCTTTTTATCTCAGACCGGCCTATTCAGCTTCTCAAACTCTTGCGTGCAGCTTTGACCTCTCCGAGATTCCTCCGACGTTCCGAGCTTCTCAGAGCGAAAGGGTAAACTTCAGGGACGAAACTTCCGGAAGTCGGACTAGCTGAGTACACTGCAGGCTTCGAGCAAATGCTCGACGGCTTTATCGGGAATCCTGCGAGCTGGAAAGGGACGAGGCGTATCGTGAGAGTATTCGACTTTCCCTTCCTCCGCGTGGCCCCAGCCCCATCAACCCCATCCCTAACCGGTCTCCAGCCTACCTTCGAGCAGCCCTGAACGCAGTACGCTTCGAAACTCCTCAGACGACGGTCTCGATTGATTTTTGCTACCGGCCTCCCGCTGAATTACGCAACGCCGCTTGTGCCGCGACTTATCGAATTTACGAGATCGGTCTGCCTCATGAATGAACGGCGAACCGGCCGGAAATCACTGGCTCGTGACTTCTCTCTTGTTTGCTTGTTTGGTAACGAGCCGCGAATTCGAACGTATGATTGATGGCTAGGGGAGAGATTGACTTTTTGAATTATCGCCGCTAGGGGAAACGCGAGGTAATTAATTTGTGGGAAAACATTCCGAAGGTCCAAGGTCCAATACCCAGTAGGACTTTTCGGGGTTAAATATCTGATAGACGAATGGAAGATACTCCAAGGGACACTTCCTCTATGGAGGCCTAACGCAATTCTTTTCTGACGTTATCCTGATTTTTGTATCGAGTACTATCGGGAAATCTAGCGATCTTATTTTCCGTTTAAGAGTAAGTAGCGAAGTAAAATGGTGTCCTAAATCGGACCATTCGCGACATCTGTGCAGCAACTACCGAACTAATTAGGATTACCTTTGCGTACGTATAGTATTACCTTTTTCGCCTAACATTCTGGATAGATTCGGTGCTATCGACTCTCACGAAACTCCATGGATCTCCACGTACTGATTAATCAAAGGATCAAGTAATTTATGAAAAAATTATAAGGTTCAACACGCGTTGATACTACTACTGATTGTGATGCTACTGATTGTAATTCATAAGAGAGAAATATGATGAAAATTCGCTATGATTCTTATCATTTGGCTCTCTTAACTCTCCACACGAGCACTGTCAGCTACAAATGAGTTGAGACAGTTGATCAAGCTGAATGAATCAGAAAGCAAAGATATTTGTTGAAAGAATTATCCCGAAAGAACATTAAAACTACTTTCCAGAAATCCTCGTTTAAAATGATAAATGGTTTAAAACGTAAAAATGCTCGAAACGCTTACGCTCGGCTGAAAATACGATTCTGGTGAAATAGACCGGCATTCGATGCCTCGTTAAAACGCGCGGAGCAATCCGGGAAATATCGAGCGCCAACTACCTATTGGAATCGGAGAAGGGAAACTAACTCGCGAAAAATTAGTTGAGCTATGAAACAGTTGTTTATCGAGACGGGCCGGTATAAGCTCGGAGCGGGTGTTACCCGAATATGAACGAAAAATCGTGATAGAATCACTATACGAACGACGTTTGTTTCCTTTTTAATCTTCCCAACCAGTCAGCCTCGTCCTCTTTTTCTCTCCACCTCTTCCTCTCTCTCTCCCTCTCGCTCTCTCTCTCTCTCTCTCTCTCGCTTTCCTGAAAGCTGCCACGATCGACCAGTGGCCAATATTGGTGGACTGGGATGTAATAAACCCTCAGGCGTCACACAGATCATCTCTCTTGGCCGGCATTATTGAGGCAATATTATACGACACGGCGTGTCTCTGCATACGCATCGCGTAAAATAGAAGGCAAACGTGTTATGAGAGTCTTAACGCGCGCGAAAAATAGCCTGGATGTCGTTTGTCTTCACTGTCAATTGACAGTTTTGCGTTAGGCCCACGAAACATTCGCGGACTAAAAACAGTGAACGATGCTCGATATTCTCTTCGTGCTTGCAATTCGTGTAATTCCTGGCATTTTCGAGGCCAATAATTGTGGGGTAATTAGCGAAGATAAGCGCACTTTTCGTGGTACCAAATTCTATCCAGCGTTGAAGAGGAAGAACAACATGATATTCTTCGAATAACAAATTAATGCCAAAATTGGCCTACATTTGAAAATTATTAATAACTATTAGTCTATTTGACGAAATTTTAATTCTTCCTTAATAATAAGGTTATAGAAAATTGTATAAAAAAGGAGACTGTAAAATAACAAAGTGCTATTTAATCGAATAATTTTGTTTGGGGTTACTTATCCACTGAAATAACAGCTTTTGGAGGTTGCCATTCCGTTCCGACAAATTTAGGGAAATTTAATATTTGCGTGATTAAGGTCAAAGCGCGAGTCAGGGCAAATGTATCGCCATAATTCACTTTATGGTACGATATCGAAATAACGTCGAGAAAGGGATACATGCAGGCTGGTCGTGCATGTCCAAATTCGTAATTGGCCGAAATCATTCTATATCTGAGAATATACGGAATTACACGGTTAACGAGTCAATTTTCAAGAGGGAACTATCAATGGGATACAGTGTACTCGTTACTGTTAAAAGCTCGATTACTATTAAACGCATTTAGCTTCGTATTCCAAATGGAAATGGTCATGCGATATTAAAGCAGTACATTTTCAGAAAAATATCCCGAGAGCGTATCGCGAAACGAAGTTTGACAATTAATTTCAGCTTCAAAATAGCGCGCGGAGTCTCGATGAATCCCATAAATCTTTCCTCATCGATATTTCAACAGCGATTCTAATAAAAATTGTTTGTCCGACATTATTATATCCCTTGGAAAAGAAGGACCCACGCGGATGAAACTTTCGAACGATCGAAAGTTTTCTCGCAAAAACGAAAACAATACAAATAAAATCAGCGGTTAAGAGCGATGGAAAAAAATAAAAATTGAAAATCCTTCAAAAATCTCGAATTTTATAAGCACAAAGTATTTGAAGGTAACGATTCAGAGTCGTAGAAAGTGCAAATAAATGCAAAAAATGACAGGGGATATTAATAAGATAAAATTAATTAACGTCGAATCACGTGGAATAAACGAAATATTAAAACACGAAATAAAAAATGAAATGTATTAAACGGGTTATCCTCACGTGTTGCACCTTGCCCACGCGGGAACCATCTGTTTCGCACATATTACTTTTCCATACGGGCGGCGAGCCATTTCTATTTTTCCCTCTGCTTAAATTACGCGTGGTAAAGGAAATATTACAAACAGTGCAACATTTGACATGAAATCCGAAAATTTTCATCCACTAATATATCTGTTACTTTATCGATTAATTTATACGAAGGTAGACGGAATACGTTAAAAAACAATGCCATTCATCATCTTGAAAAGAAAGAGACATAAAATGGCGCCTAAGAGAGAGCAGTTTTCTTACCTCGAGATTACTGTCAGCTCGAGGCTTCGTCACGCTAATGCAGAAAATGGAAGATCGCACAAAGTCTGCTGAATGTAACAAAGAAGCTTTCTCGTCGGGAAGGGTAGGTTTCTAACCCAAACCAGGGTAAGCTGCGAGGAAAATTTCCACCGTCACTTTCTCACTCGTCGAATAATAAATCTCGGGGAATTTTTCGAAGGTCACCGTTTACGTTCGATACCCAGGTCCCGAGACACATTTATCACGGGGCACTTTCGATCGATCGATCCGCGCACAGTTTGAAATGTATCCACGTGGTTGCACGGTACACACGACCATACAGATGCGAGTTTATGTACAGAGCTTTGGAACTCTCGCCAGCTTCACTAAACTTTTGTACCTTTCGAACTTGGAGTTCCACAACGAGCAATCCTTCAAGGCCAAGGTTCGTGTCACGTGCCGACGTCGATGCTTCGAGTATTACGAGAATAATCGTTCTCCGATCTTTCAGGATCCTTGCGATTTTAGGCACATCATCGTCGCGTTTGCTACACCACAGTACTGGTAAGCTTCTTCGATAAAAGTTTCATGTTATTTAACGTAAAATCGGTACATCGTACGCGATAGTTTAATTTCCAGATTTTCATCCAAGATTGTTCGGAAAAGATTAAGAGTGTCTCCATACGTTAGTCTATTTCTTCGCGATAACACGACATATTTGGAACTGTGCAAGCACGAGGGATCCAAGTGTAGAAAGCTTCGACAACGCGAACCAAAGTGCTCGGAAACGGAGTAAAGGAAAAGCAGGAGAGAACTCACGTGTTCGCCTGTCAATATGGCGGCGGAAAACGATACACTCGATGCGTAGTGTTTACTCGGTATCGCGTTGTCGACGACCTTGAAGACCCACGTCCTTCAAAGATTTTCCTCCGCACATACCCAAGCTTCCCCCTAACTCGACAAATAGCTCGAGAAAGAATCTCTTCCGAACATGAACTTCTCATAAACACACCTTATCGATTCACGTGAAACTCGAACGAATCGGTGTCAATGAAATGCACTTTCTCCAATGCGAACTCTCGAACAGTTCCTTCGCTAGGAGCATACGGTCCAAACTAGAGTCCTACCTCATCCAAAACTGTCTCGAGACTACGAAATCCTTCCAAGTGGCTGTCGCTGGTTCATCGGTGCAACGAACAGCGGCGACGTATAGTCGGTGACAAAGTGAAGGACAAAGTGAAAGTCCGAGTCATGGCGAGAGAACCAAGCGAAGAAAGTGGGAAGAGTGGTGGCGAATAAACACGAAAGAGCATGGGTCGCGCTCGCAAATGAGGAAGCTCGACGAAGGTCGGAAGTGCGATTCGCGGAGTCCTCTGGACTCGACTGACGGCACGAGCAGGGGCCACCGAGACGGAGAGTGCAAAAGGGGGTGGCGGTGGGGCGCGATACCACCCCGAGATAGAGAAAGCGCGAGGGAAAACGGGGTGGCGAATGTGCGGAAGCGAGACGGAAACGGCCGGACGCGCCGCCGCCTTAACGCTGTTTCCGCGATATCTAGCCTCCGCAATTCGGGATCCTCGCCGAGCCAAGACGAAGGTGGAATGCAAAGGGAAAGCGGCACGCGGCATCGGCGGGAGTAGACTGGTCCAAGGAAAAACAAGGCAGCCCTATCTCTATCCGAACTTGCCGAAAGAAGTAAGTGGAAATCGTTGTAGGTTCCAGGCCAACAAACACCGCTGAATCCAACCGATACCCCAAATTTCTTCTCGGCCTACGCGTTAAATCGTACATCTCTGACAAGGAATCTCGATTCGAGACGTCTCGCAGTTGTCTGTTTTGTGGAACTTGCAGTTTAATGATGGATCATCCAGGTGAGGATGAAGAATTTGGAAGAGGCTCAAATCTTGGTACTTGGTCTCTGCAGGAATGACATGTCTGCTAAGCTGTTTGGCTGTAGATTAACAACGTCGTCTTTCTCTGTATACCCCTGAAGACACGAAATACGCCAAAATTTTCAAAATGGTAATGCAGTTGTCTGTTTTGAGGAACGTACAGTTTAATGATGGATCATCCAGGTGAGGATGGAGAATTTGGAAGAGGCTCGAATCATGATACTTGGTCTCTGCAGGAATGACATTTCTGACAATCTGTTTGGCTGTAGATTAACGTTGTCTTTCTCTGTATACCTCAGAAGACACGAAATACACAAAAATTCGCAAAATAGTAATGCAGTTGTCTGTTTTGAGGATGGAGAATTTGGAGGAGACTCGAATCTTGGTACTTGGTCTCTGCAGGAATGACATGTCTGCTAAGCTGTTTGGCTGTAGATTAACAACGTTGTCTTTCTCTGTACACCTCAGAAGACACGAAATACGCCAAAATTTTCAAAATGGTAATGCAGTTGTCTGTTTTGAGGAACGTACAGTTTAATGATGGATCATCCAGGTGAGGATGAAGAATTTGGAAGAGACTCGAATCATGGTACTTGGTCTCTGCAGGAATGACATTTCTGACAGTCTGTTTGGCTGTAGATTAACAACGTCGTCTTTCTCTGTATACCTCAGAAGACAGGAATATACAAAAATTCGGAGTACGGTAATAAACTCCGAAGAACCTGAAAATAATTTTTGGTATCCTTCTAGAATAAATGTTGATACTAGCTGAAGGAACGAGACACGCGTTGCGGAGTTATTTCAAAATCGTGTTAAAGAATAACCTAGTCTGACGAGTTAATAAAGAGCGACTTTACTATTACATTAATTTACGATGGTTTTGTAATACTTTTAGTTGAAATATGTTCCTTTGTAGCAAGTACTATAATCTTCTTTCGCATTCAATATTAAATAACCAGACTTAGCGAGTACACCGAAGTGAAAAGGCTGAACTTACGGGATCGAAAGAAGTTAAGAAGGTCATTAGAATTTCACAGAGGGAGATCAGAAGGCTGCGATGTCAAAGACGTTTCAACGTCAATTTTCCCTTTTCCTTTCGTTTCAGCAAAGCATTGTACTTTTTGTTTCCAGTGTAACTACGCTAACCCGACATTTTGCGGCGTTAAATGGGACTCTAATTCGTCTACATTAGTCTGTTGACTTTTCTTTCGACCACCGAATTCGAATGAGTAAATCGTGTCCACCTACATATCGATATCACAGACTCCGAACATGACCTATATCCAAAGTAAATACGCAGGAATATTACAGAAGTGGATGCTGCTAGGAAGCTTTTATGCAACCCAGCGTAATGGATCATAGTCTATGATCTGCCGTGCTACCGTTCAAAATGTTCAATCGAAAATGAATATATATAGAAACGATTAGGCGAATTATCGTTGAAGGAGATGCAACAATTCCTTTGATAAATGCAGAAATTGTTATCGAGTTATTATTAAGAGTTACTTTTGGAATAAGATGAAGATGGAAGCCAACGTAATTTTAGAGTTAAAACCTAAAATCTTTGAACGATCTGAAATATCCATTTATACTAATGACGATGCAATAACCTTGGATCAAGATCAGCGATAATAAATTGAAAGATTTTTCAAGATTAAGTAGGATACGTGCTTTGATACTAAATAGATTAGAAATATTCCAAGCGAAGAAACCTAACCCAAACCTAATCTAGCGATTCCTGAAGGATAATTCATCCAGGTTTCCTACTTTTAAAACAAATCTCACTCGTAACGCAAATCACTGAACTCGCCAAGTTCCATTGTCTGAGAAGGTGAGCCCTGGCGAGGGGGTCCTCGAAGGTACTTAAAACGCAAGGAGCATCCAGAAGGAATTCTCCTTCTCCCTGCTCTCGGACCAAAGATTTCCGAATCCTAATATCCAGAATTTACGATTCCTTGGAACCCCTTCGACCTTCCACTATGAAACCCAGCGAGAATTCGCCTGTGCCGAAAGAAAAGTAAGTGGAATAGAAGCGGAGCGGACAGGATAATTAATTTTATCGGCATCGAAAGAAGAATTGCAGTTTCGTTGAGGATTTAGTAGAAGTCCCGGCTAGCTGGAAGAAAGAGGAAGACACGGCCGGCTGCTTCTGCAGGCTCCTATCTACTCCGTGCAGAGTCCTCCTTCTGCCCCGCGCCCACTGGCATCCCCATTAGCAAGCGCCGCGACGAAAAGGGAGAAATTAAAGCGAAAATAAAGCGGAAGGCAAATAAAAATAAAAGTATCGTCCTCACCGTCAACGGTGTTGCAGTGTTGGGTTAGGTAGGACTGGTACCGGCGCCAGCTGCATGCACGAGACTCTGCAACAGTTTCATTTACCTACCCGTAATTTCATAGTCGGCCTTCCTCACCTCCGCCCCTTAGCATCCCTTCACCTTTGTACTCCCGCGCGTTTTGTCTGTGTGGCTCCAGTGACGAGGCCACTAACATGTTTTTTCTTTTCTCTCCCCATACCTTTTGCCTTCTCTTTACGCGCGTGTGTGTGCATTTACATACGTATACAGAGTGCTCCAGAACTAGAGGTTATTCGCGTACAGGGTGGTACAGGACGACGAGGCCACGCCATTCTTTTCTCTAATGCACATATGTACCACGTAGATTTATTTTGGCAGACGAAAATATTCGATGGTGGATGTTTGTGATTGCCATTGACGAGGATGCACATGTATACAATATATCAGTCCTCTAAACTCCCTCTACCTTTTTCTTCCACTACTATGATGAACAATATCCACTGTATCTATTACAAAATCGACTAATATCGGTATTCGATGTTCGATTCGACGAGGAACGAGGAATTTCGCTATTGTTCAACGAAAGAACCCTTGCAAATTGCATAGATTGCTCTCCTCGTTGGTGCAGACGTAGAAATCAGTCGACAGACGAAAATCTGACAGTACATGTCTCGAGTTTCATTATCGATTATGCCTTGACATATCGTGCCATATCTGACATTTTTAAATGTCTTAAGAAAATGATTAATAAATCAAATTTATTTCAATCGATCCCTATCAAACCTCCATTCTTCATTTTGTTATTAGGAAGAAAATGGGAGCTCGTCTGTATTGAGGATTAAAATTAAGTAACAGCTAATGTCGGTAGTTGCGAAGCTTATTCAAAGTTGATAAGCTGCTGAAAGAAGTTCGTTTCCTTAGGCGTATCGTCTTTCCACGATTGAGCTGTAACTTTGAGACATCCCGTACATAGGTGTGGGCGTTTTTTCGTTTTCTGTTCTCTGACCGTCCCACAGTCCATCAAATGTCCGTTTTATTGTGGCTCTCCACTGGCGGAAGTGAAATTTACGGACGAGGAGGGCGTTGGCCCTCGGTCCCTCATAATTCGATTCGGCGAGGCGGAGCCGTCGGTGTGCGAGGGTTCTCGCGATTTCGTCTGAATTTCGTTAGGTGGGATGTGCATCAAGCTGATAACTAAGTGTAGGCGCAGACGTCCTATCCGCCTGATGACATTCTTACGTGGTTTTTCACAGCCGGCGCCTCTCTGTTTTCCCGCTTTCCGCGGCTGCCTTCTGGCCACGTAATTGCAACAAAGTGACTTCGTTTCCGTAAATGTTTTACGTTCTTAACGAATGTAGTTTGAAATGATGAATATTTTATAGTCAGCCACCAAGTTTTGTGCGCGGAACTTGCATCCGCTTAGCCAGGGTTGCTGATATTAGGATTAAACTCGATTAAAAAGACGTAGTCGCTCAAACAACTACGTGTCTCATGGTATTTCGGAATCGTCAGAAATTCGCGGAATCATACAAGATATACCAGTTACAGAGGCAAGAGAGGTGTAAAAATATAAGCTACGGATATCAAAGACGGATACTTATGGTAATTATAGAAATACGTGCATGATGGGTAATAGAGACAACGACGCCATCTCACGGGATCAGAGTGAATCGAATATTCAAATATTCGTACTTCAAAGAAAGGACGTATTCATAAACTTTCGCTCGTTTCTCGCACTCGGCTCTGTCATAAACATCCCCTATATTCGATCCTCTTGCACTTTCGTTCCATATCACAAACACCCTTAACATTCTTTCAGGGACGTACTCGTTCCATTCCTACGTATATATCCCACGATTAATTAGGATGATCGAGATTCTGCTACAGGAGAATGCAATAATCGAAAATTCCATGGCTCACTCGAAAACAGCCCAGCAAACGAACCTTTACTCGCTGTCAAGCTTTTTAAATATCGATTGCTTTATCGGAATACGAAAATTGCTGCGCTAAAATCGGGCCAAACGTCGGCGGTTATGGAATTCTTGCAGCCGCGAATGAAACGTTTCTGGTATCCGTGGCGCAACAACTGTAGCTCATTATTATCGGCACCGTTAACGCGGACGCCAATGGAATGCATCGGCCGAGACAAGCAAATTCCCTAACCCCGTAATCAATGCGATCGTCCTTTTTCCACGGGACAAGTAAACCAATCGTCCCGCGACCTATCTCGGGAACGTCCCGGTAACCGGAAAAGAAAGGGACGAGATAGGGTGCAGAGTTCGGGAAAACATTTTGATTTGCTTCAGCGAGCGAGTGCAACTGTGCAAGGAAACATAAATAAAAAGTTGAGGGGAGCAGGGAAAGAGCGCGTGTGCTCGTGCACAGCCTCGAATGCATCCAGCAGTCGTATTTCTCGGAAGCTCTCCTAGCTACCTACGTACCTATCCGCCTCGCCTTCGGTACCACGTAGGAAACCGGGCAGAGTGGCTTGTTCGTGACAGCTGGAAAATAAATATTTGCACGTATTTCAACGATTAGTCCGCTATAAGCGACGCGAGACGACGACGACGACTACCGAGACGTCGCTACACGGTTTTCTCCACCCCCGGTTCACCGTCTCCGCCAGCCCTCTTTCACCCCTTTTGCCAACCTTCGCTCCGTCACCCATGCCTGACCAGTTATTCCAGTCGATATTGAAAGAGCCAAGGGCATAACTCGCGGCTACACATGTGCAACGTGGCTTTCTTCTTTTTAAACCACCCCAAACCCACCCTCCGCTCTCTCCTTCTCGCTCCGACCACGCTATATCTCTCACCGACGGGCGTTACACGGCGAAAGCTTTGCTGTCGTTCGACGTTCAATTTGGAGATTTATTGCGCTGATTTAGGGATATAGAGTATTGGTTTTTCCGGCTCTGTTCGCCGCGCGTAATTCTCGTCGGTCACTGCGACTCTTTCTTACTTGCCAGACAGTGCATAGTATCGTTTGCTCGTGTGTAGGTGTTTTTCGCTCGAGACTTTATGTCCCTTGCCTGATAGTCGAGATAAATTAGGGAGTGATGCTTTTAATAGCATGATAGACTCCGTGTTCGTGGTTTACGCTTTTCCGCCCATTTACCCGCTGATCGTTTCAAAGTCGAATTTAATTTAAAAGTAATTTTGCATAATTGTTTGCAATGTATCCATATCTTGCAGTCTGAATCACAGTTTAGCTTACTTAACGATAACATCGTCTCCTTATCTCGGTCTTTCTCTAGTTCGATAACGACAGTAAACTACTCGCAGTCATTTTGCAAGTGAATCATCCTAACAAATTAATTTTGAAGTGGTCATCATCACACTGAACCTGCGGATAATATTTTCAAGTTCAGACCTAAATGTCGTCAGCTGAAGTTCAGTTTCAAACGTCTATTCGCTTCTTACGATTATGTGCGCTACTGTACGTAAGCTTTTGTCAAGAAGCTTTCTATAAACGATCTCGCTTCGTAATAAAGATACCTCGTCGAGTAAATTGCAAGAATATTGAGAACTTTTGAAAGCAGAGTGTCTACTACATTGAAACAGGACGATGGGCTGGTCTCTTAACTAATAAAAAGCTCTCGAGCCTTGGAGGCATTTTCCAAATGACATCGTTTCCTGTCACCATAAGAAATCCCTGCTAGGGTGAGACTTGCGAGAAAGGGTTGCAACGAAAACAGAGTAAATACGACTAAATTTTATGCTTAAAAATGAATCTCAAGCGTAAGCGGTTTACGATGTACATTTAAAGGACACGATTGAACGAACAACGGATAAACGATTGAAATTCTTCTAGTTTATTCCATTTATCGCACTAGCAAATTTTTAATGCATAATTTCAATACGCGATTACCTGTGTACGATTTATCTCGTGTAATTTTAACGCGATATCGTTGAGCAATTTATTTATCGCGTGGATCAGTTGAATCAGACGGATGGGTTAGCAGTTATCGTTAATTTGCAGACAAAGAGCACCCTTAGCGGCAAGTTATTACCCTGCTTTGTACAAGCTTGCTGAAATATTATGCCAATGTTTGCTCACTCCTCGAACAGCGTGGTTATTTTTCGGTAGCGTTTTTTCAAGAGCAGCGTTTCACTGAATCCAAAAAGCTTAAAAGCTTTCAAAAAGCGATTTGGTCTCTGCTTGTAAAAGCGGATTTACAGCATGCAAACGTGCTTGGATAAATATGACGATTGAGTTAACTTTGTTTGCGTTTAAGATGGATTTTCGGATGTCAATGTATCGATTGTAAATATTACAATGTATATTAACGATAAACCTGCTTAATTCATCCTTATTTATTTTAGCCCGAATATTCCTGTAGCCTTTCACGGTTATCGTTATTTACGATTTTCCGAGCGACATTGTCTTTTCGCGTTCTCACTGGCACACGTTGTTCCCTAAAACATATTTTTCATCCTACATACGTATAGAAATACAAGTATAGAAATTTCTTCGTTATCGATATCCTCGAAATTCATTCGAAATCAGCGAGAAGGAAATATTTCGCTTAAATACGCGTGCCACGATTTATTTATCCTTTTATCTCGATCCCGGCCGCGAGCCTTCGCTAATCACCTGCAAACGTATCGAAGAGCAAGCTGCGAAATTCAACATCGCGAATCCCTGCAGCGCGCGGATGCGCGTCGCATTGGGACTAAAAGAAGGCGATTAAAAATAAAAGAAATCGGTTGGCTTTTATCAGAAAATTCGCAGCTCCCGTTCCGCTGTTACAGATTTATCCGACCATTGTCGGTGTTCCTTGGGAACACGGATTCGGCACAGAATACACGTTCGAATCGAAGCCACCCCTGCTGTCCCTCTCTGTCTTGCAGCACCTCGTCCGGTGGAAATCGTCACGAACGCGGAGAACGTCGCTGCGGACCGAATTGAATCTCCACGAAATCCCGGTAGGCGTCCCGTGTTCGCGTTGCAACGGTGCTCCAGTTGACGTTTCAGATTTTCAGCCGGGCATTAGCATGCGCCGTGAATCGCGTTTCGTCGATGCGTGTCACGTCGACAACACGGCGTTGCATTCTTGCGGAGGCGCCCTTAAAGGGCGACACGTTATGCCGTTTAGCCAGTCTCTCTGCCGAATACCCGTTAAAGATAGACCTTTGGGTCGATCTATTTTCCAAAGCCGCTTGATCGCAGCCTGCAAACGTCGAACGGTCGACAAAGCTCAATCCGCGACCAGTCGATAATCGTTTCGGAAAAATTGATTGAAAAAGGAAGGAGAAAAGGGGGAGAAAGAATGGCTCGTTCGTGTCTCGTAGTTTTGCCATTGCGAACGCTAGGTGCGATGTACAGGGAGAACGACTGAGTCGTGGAGGGACGTACGAATTTTCCATTCAACGACGTTCCACCAGGCTGAAATTACACGTTCCGCGGTGTGCTCGCAAGAGGGTCATCTTTTACGTTCTTTAATTGGCTCTAATTCGTCGGCCATTTCGAGTATTACGAAGCAAATGCGAATTTCGACGTCGTAATAATCGAGTTCGCGCGCACCGCACCCCCTAAGTACCGAATAAAACTTTTTCCAGCCTGGCCGGAATTAGGTCATGGAAATTAGCAGACAATCGAGTTCCAACTTGCACTTTTCGATACCGCGTTAACAGAGTTTTGATTGTCGAGATTTATCGCTTTAATTATCCCGAATGGAGGAAGTACGATTATGCGTTTTTGCCCAGCCAGGTTTATTTTCCCAAGCGAACTTTGAAGATATGTTCCAGAAATATTCGGCGCAGACGCTTTTGGCTGGAAAATATCCAACTCCGAGTACGGCGGGGAAATTGCAGGATAAAATCGACGACTCTTATAAACGCGGTATTGATTTCTATACGAATAGAAATCGATGGTCGATCGTGTTCAATAATAATAACGAGTTCAACGAGAGAGACATACATTTAGGATTGAAATCTATCGATATCCAACATCCTGTTGCATGTTGACCCAGAAGAACGTTAAGTGGGACCTAGATCGAACGTGAAAACGAAAGAGACGGTTTAGAAATTCCAGGAATATCTATCGATCGTGGAATCCCGGCACGGAAATCAATTAAGTTTCTTTAACGAAAATATGAAGAGTCTCGTGGCGTTTTTGCGAGGAGACCCGGCGGAAAGAGCGGAGACGCTGCGCATCGAGAAGCGAGGCAAACATCATAAACTGCTTGAACTTTGTCGATTGCGTATTATGCAAACAATTTTGAAAAGTTTCGTCGGCGAAACGCAGGAAGAAATAATATCGCGTGGTTGAAGTAGGTAAAAAAGGTTAAATTCTTCTACGCGTCGCTCTGTCAGCGCGCGGTTATTCCGCTCTCTGAAAGTTTGTTTGGATCGATCTCCTAAGTTTCATTTTGCACTAGACGTAAGTGTACACAGAAGTGAAAATGCAAGCGTATATACGTTTCATCGTCGAGCTTGAAACGATTCTCGAGATATCAGCTACGCGAAAGCGCTATTTATAGAGGGACGCCTTGCACGATTTTATAGAGACCAAAATATCGTCCACAACCGGTGTTTCTACGCCAATGGCTACTGTCTCGCATTATTTTTGCTTACGCGCTTTATCATCCTTCTCATCGTTCACACGCATTGCAGACCGTCATTGAATTTCTTTAATCGATTCTTTCCTCGAAGCTGTAAATGTACGTGTCGCTACTCGGAGATTCATATCGAGACTTGCTACGTGGTGCAAAGTAGAAATAAACGGGTATGTGTTTTATTTATCCAACACCCGTTATTCCCTGTAATCGTGAATCTGCTATTTATTAATCCTTTGCACTCGACGATTTTTTCGTTATAGAAAAATAGTAATTCGAAGACTTTCTGTCAGAGCCGACGATATTTTTAAAATGGTAAATGAGAAGTCATATGCAAATTAAGACGTAGAATTATTTTTCTTCGACATTCCACACATCGTTAGGTAATTTTAAATTTGATATATTAATTAACGTCGATCCTTAGAATCTGATTAAATGGTGACTGAGAGTCACAAAGGGTTAATATTATAATAAATAGTTTAAGATAACTCCAGGTGAAAATGTTAATATTTCATTGTTTCGCTGACTTTTAGTAGTTCGTTTCATTGCTCCACTCGCAGTTGGAACCTGGGTATTTATTTGCAATTTAATGGATCGAGGTAACTACCGAATTCCAGTCAATTGACCCAGAAAATACTTTATACCATCGCTATCTTTAAGGACGCGTGATAAATTAAAACTGCAATTTTCCACTGCGTTCGCGGGAGTTTGAAACGTAGGAACATAATAAAAGGAATCGTTTAACCGATCTGTCTTATTGAATCCTTAAACGAAACTTACTTCCCTGCAACGGCGCTCCAGACGCCATGATACTGGAAATAACGCTTTTTGAAACTGCAGCACTTTAAAGCTTTTTTTCTATAATGCAGATAGGCTCGCAAACTGTTCTGCTTGTAACATAGTCGGTGTTGCACTCTTTAAATAAGTAAATGCCTAGAGGCAGCGAGTGTATCGCCACTCATGTTAAACCGAGTTTCGTCGGAACTCTCTTTTTCCCGTCTGTGATTTAAATATTCAGTCTAGTGAATAATGCACGCCAGAGAGGCTAAAACTCTATGAACGGATTCAGTCGGTTCACTCGGAGTCGTAGGCGCGGAAGTGCGGACGAATTATTCAGAATATCATTCCGGCTTGCACGGTTTTGTTCTGCATTGTTTCCTTCAAACAGTGTGTCGCGTAGTATCGCTATTCCGTGTATAATTAACGACACTTCGAACCCCTCTACGAATCACCTGGTCTAATCACTCACCCAGACACCTTAATAAATTATTCTCGTCAAACGACCAACGATTTCCAGCCGAATCAATAACGTCTATTGCTAAGAATCAACGCTACGTTATGAAAAAAGGGAAAGGAAAAGAGAAAAGAAAAAGGAGAAGTTTAAAATCATCGCATCTCCAAGCATGGTAACCATGGTACAATCGAGAACTCGTGAAACGCGTGACTAAAAGTACGGTTGCAATCGATGACACGGATATAAGGCTACCATTACGCGTTCTTAGAATACTCAGCAACTACCGTGACACGACACATAGTGTACGGTAATCCACATAAATGACTACAGCTGTGGAGCGTGGGAAATGTCTTTAACTCCATGACTCCCTGGACGCTAAACTGAAACCGGACCACCACGGGATACAAGAACACGAGCAAGACAAGCTGAAGGCCACTCAAAGACCATGTATCCTTGTCCTCTGCGATGCTAGGATCACACCTAACACGGGCCGGATCACGACCGAAGAATATCACTCGAAGCTGACTAGTATTGGGCACCGAAACACGGACTAGATCAACACCGTGTACCTGGAATACTGTTCGAAACCACAAGATGGAAGGGAACGCCAGAGACCCATTTGAATCGGAAGGACTATGTTCGTGGCGCCGGAGATGTTAGACCTGAGCCAAAGTACCCTGGGAACCATGGACCTTGACATCCATGTTCCGAAGATGATGCAACTCGTGCTAGACTGCCACGTGGTTTGATGAACTCGCTATCGTCGCATGCTCGCAGTACACGAAGTTCGAGATCTTCCCTTTTCTAACGTATCACGCAGAAATCTCGAAGCAGGCTATCGTAGGATCCTTGGATCTCCACTTCCATGGTCTCGGGTTCACTCTGCAGGCCTGGTAGTCGAGAACAATTGACGACGTAGAGTTTTACGATCACAAAAGTGGAGGTCCAAGGACCCCAGGATAGCTAACCGAATTCCCAATGGCATGGGATCAGCTTGGTTGAAGTCCAAAGGTTTTAGGGTCGGCTAGGCTGAGAGCTCCATCTATCCTGAGGTTATGGTTGTCAGGCTTTCACGCGTTCGATGTTGTGCGAGATGGGTTCCACGGTCGAGCAATCACTGTGATTGGGATTCTACCGATTCGTGATTAGTTTGACGTGGTTCCTGTGGTCCTGCAGATGTGGGTGAGCATCGTTATCGTTGACGGCCATGAAGATCTCAGAATCGATGTCTCCCGAGCGAAGATTCACGGACAATACCTCGACCACGTCGTTGTTGCGATTTCCAGTTCACGTAGCAGAGCTTGCTATACTCCTACGGCTCAAATCGTAGGACTGGAGCGTCATGTATGCCGCTGTTTCACATCCTCACGATCGAATTTCGTGCTTGCACCGAACCCCCGGATTACGGAGGTTATGCTCCATTAGACCTAGGATGATTTCGAGCAGATTTCTGTGAATAATCATAACGAGACGAGGCTCGCGTGACATTTAATTTTACACGACTGATCGGCTTTATTCTTCCATGCTGCCAATATTAAACGATCCCTTCGAACACGGACGTAACCCCATTGAAGCTTCTCGTATAATCGGTACCCTCGTTTGACAATGTTGATAATGTTGATTGATGTTGATGAAGAAACCAACTCTGCGTCGAACCGATTTCTCTTAAATCTTTTGGTCAGACAAGTGTGGCAGAATTCTTAATCGACTATGTATTCGTTGCATCGTGGCGTAATATATTTGGTATGTCCCCTGGAATTTCGAGAGAAGCTTCAAACGTGCGTAGCCTGGCTTCTCGAATTCGCGCAAGACGAATTAATTTCCGAAAGTACGTATATCTCTGTCAACGCGTAAGACCGGTGCAATATTCCCCTTAAGGCAAGATTGGCATCCACAGGTAGCTAGGCGTGCGCTCGGTGTCCAATAAAAAGGTAACTCCGGTGCGAGAGTTTCTATATCTAGGCTCGTAACGTCACGATAAATTCCATTAGTAGAATTTACCGTGCACCTACACCAGCGGAGAAGACCTAAATCAGTAGAGGCAGCGTCTCTCAACCGGCATGCCGGCGTAGTTCTCGTACATCCTTTTACGGCTTTGCGCGATTCTTCTGGCGCTCTTGCTCCGATAATCTCCTTCTCGTCGACCAGTTGTTTCAAGCTTTCCGCATTAATAATACAACCATGGCTCTAGCCGGCTCAGTTGCTCGCCGGAGAGCGGAAAAAAGTAACTTAAGCGCTGCGTTTGAAATCCTCTTATAGGTCGATCGATGGTAATTAATCGAGGAGGAAAAAGGGGCAAAGAAAATAAGACGCAGAAGGCAGGAAGGATCGGTGAACGCTAAAGGGCAAAGAGCTCGTACGTCAGGATCCCGAAGCGTGGATGGGGTAATAAACTGGAGGGAAACGGGTAAGGGACGACCGAACGTGGAAAAAGATACGTGAAAGCTGGTAAATAATACGATAAAAGCACACCGGTACCCCCGGAACGGCGGCGCGGCCTCGGGGGGGCGGGAGGAAATTTGTAAACGAAGTAACGCCCGATAATCTCGACGCAGCTATAGTTTTCGCGTGCACGAGGACGTTCTTCCGCCTCGACCAGAGACTAACGACGTCCTCGCCCTCTTATCTGCTCGGTCACGTAGACCCGGCAGAGAATTGTCCTTCTCTGGCATAGTCACCCCTCGTGTCCGCTGTCCCTGTTTTCTCCCTGTCTCATCCCCATTCCTTCGCTGCCCCGTTTCGCCTCCCTCGGCTGCACCGTCTCCGCCGATCCTTCTCTCCAGGACGAGGCAAAATGCGAGGACATGGGGGGATAAGAATCGCCGGCGTTCCCGGTTAATTTAGCTCGCTAGGAAGTGCCGTAAATAGGAAACGTCCAGGTGACTTCCGGAATCTCCCTTAGGCGAGAGTCCTAGCCGTACTCGAAACGTGACTCCGCCACTGCATCGACTTTCCACCCCCTTTCGCAAGTGTCCAAACCGTTCACACAGAGGGCAGTGACGTACGATATGGTGTAATCACCTGACCGAGTGATACCTGCATTGCGCAAGCGCCCATCCATAGAATATTCATGTACTGCAGTTTCTACCTTCCTGTCTTTTGCCTCGGCCCGACCCCTACCCTCTGCCAACTGTCTCCTGCACTCTGTCCGGTGCATCGGTAACCATTCTTCTCCACGATTTCGAGCACGAGTCTGCCCGTCGTAACATCCACCGGCCAATTCCGTCGCGAGGAGCCTGGCCGAGTAACACACCGGCTGCTGTCCTAAGGGGTATGTTTACCCTGAAGCCAAGATAAAGGGCCACTACGAGTGAGACAGTCTCTCTTTCGCGCCGAGATACCGCGGAGACAATGCAACCACGATGCTATCGTCGCGGTGCTACTTGCAGCTTCGGTATAAACAGAGCCCGTGTAAATATTTATTCGGAATTTCTTTCCCTTCGCTGCTCATTCGCCGTTTATTCCAACGCGTTATCGTTACACCATGAACCGGAGTCGGGAAAGTGAAAGGGACTGAAAGGGATATCGTGGCATGATATTTAATGTTTACTTATTTGCTCCTTATTAAGCCAAGGCATGATCGAAATGCACCAGACTCGGACTTGCGGTAATTGTTTGTAACGAAAGTACATTTTCGCGTAATAAACAACATTTTCCAGCATGTCCCTCGCGAAAGGCTGTTGAAAAATAATTACACGTACGCGGATACTCCGGTTGCTTGACATCGTGAGAAATGTAAACAGAGGGAAGAGAAACATTCCAATGATGTAAATATTACGGTGTACTTTTGTAACGAAGGATTAAAACGAAAGAAAAGATACACGTTTGCTTTCTGTTCGTCGATTGGAATTTTTATTTCGCGAAATCACGCGAAAGCGGTGTGTCTATGAATTTTGTTTCCCATTATAATGCACTCTCGAACTAATTGCATCCTGAGAGCGGAGGCAGGGTACACAAATCACAACAAAGTTGATGCATTAGCACGACATCAGCCTGAACCTTGTACAACATGCACGGCTGTTCCGAAAGCGCTCCTCTTAGGGCAGGATGGTTTACACGGTAAACGAAACTTGAAAATCAACCTGGAGATTAATGAAAATGAAGTAAAAAATTGTTTTACAGAACGATCGTCGGTGAACTCGTTAATGAACGATTTTACACCAGAATGAAAAATAAATCCACCTTCTAATAAAGCCTAACTAATAAATGAATTTGCAAGAAGATTAAGTATCATTGCAATAAACATTGACGTTTCCAAGCCTGAGATATACTATGCTTTTCTACTTTGTATACTTGCATTTATAACGTCACGCTTTCCAATATCTAACTGTATTATTACCTCGCAATTATAATATTTTTCTATTTATTCGTTAATTATAGTACGCGTTTGCACGTATTTTATACTGTTACGTTGATTTTACATCGTAGAAACAAGCTTTAGCTCGTTAAGTAAATAAATAAATGTCCACATTTCAATTAACCAACGTTTAGAAACGAAATAGTTTAGAAAGGTTGCAAATTATCCACCAAGATCGATTATTTTGCTTAAACGAGGCATAAATAGGGCAAAAGTTTAAACGAAGCAAACCTGGAAAAGCCTTTCTTCGATTTCCTATTCGACACTTCGATGTCAAGTGACTGATAGAGGTCAATAATTCAGCAGGTCGCTTAAACGAAATGGATACTCGCATCCGGAGATAGGTTCGGAAGATATAAATGAACAAATACGATCCTTTAAAATGGCATCGTCTTTTAAATTAACCGAGCTTCAGGGAAAATTGATATTTCCGATAAAGCAACGGTCGCTCCGCTTAATCGGCCGTTCATTAAATCACTTAGTACGACCCGTTGTTCTTATTTCCAATAAAAATGCAGTATAGGCTGGAACGATTCAACAAACATCGATTTGCTGGCACTTGCACCCTATTTACCCTTTAGAGAACACGAAAGATGAAAAGTTCTCCTGTAACGACCCCGACACCGCGATGTTTCCGCCAATTTTTCCACCCCTCCAGCCCCCAAATCGAAGTTTCTTCGATCGCGATGAAAAGCTCGCGAACGTGCAGGCACAGTGGTGGCCTCGCGAAGACGAATGGATCGCGAATTACAGACTAAATAGGATGTCAGGTTACAACCCTCTCGCCATTTCCCACTTCCACCCCTTTCGTGTCACCGTACGCGTTTTCCATCTTCTTCCTCTCCAACTGTCTCTTCTTTTCCCTCGCTGTTTGCTCCTCCGACCCTTTCCAACCCCTTTCCGTTTATAGTTGGTTCGCTACATTCGTCGATGCCTCCTCTCTTTCTTCCCTGCACCCCCTCCTTCTCCGTCGTTTGTCACCCCTGGCTCTCGTCTCTGTTCAACGACAGCGTAACAAACGCAAGCACGGCCGCATCCATCATGCGAGCCACTTTGTCACGGCGGGATCAACAGCGCTTAAATTGTATTCGCGATTCGAGAACAGCCCATAAATTCTCATCGTCGCGACGGGCCATCCTCCTTAACACGTTCTCCCGCGCCGCGTGATTCGACGGCTACTCACCACCACCCATCTCCTCAGTCCTTCCTTATTTTTCGCCCTCCGCCAGCCCGCCGAGAGATTTACGGCTCTGGAGTCCTCTAATTCGGCACGAGGAAACCATGTACGCTCTTTATCGCGCCTAATCATTCCTTCCTTTTGTACCGAAGGATTTATCGACTGCGTCCGGATTTATTCGAGGAGTCGATGGTTGTTTGTAAACGAAAACGATTCACGCTCGTGGGCCCCATGGTCGATTTGCTCGTGATCGAGTTGGGTTTTCAGGGTGCTCAAGATTTCCACGAGAGGCTTAAAGTTACTGTAGCGACATCTACAGAGATTTTGACCTTCTGAAATTGGTAGAAGACAAAGAGAATCGCAAAGAAATTAGTTGATCTAATCCCTCACTGTTGCTGTTGTATCTCAGTTCTGATACAGAGTTAGGGTTTTCGAGATTTTTCATTTATAACGTAATTGCGTAGCATTTCTTCCAGTTACGGGGACCACATTTGCCAAAGGGGTGAATTTATAATATTTTCGTGATCACTGAAGAGATCATAGACTTTAAAGTTCGAGAATATCGTAATTATTAAATTTGTAATAAAATAGAAGCTTCTGTTGTGTCTGATAGGATTTAAGAGATACGTGGATCAGGAAACCGATTTACAGTCCCCGGTGCATCCTAATCTTTCCGATTTCTTTGATATTCCTGAAGGGATGCAGGCAAAGATGGAGTCGCGAGAACGGCAGTACAGATTCTTAGGGCAGCTCCTTGAATTTTGCATGCGTCTTGAACAAACTTGCTGCATAGGGTATGCAGGTATGTAATACAGGAACGTAGCTCCATGCTCCTGACTTAAGAAGGTGGTCTGTAATCTTAGGGTCTCTGTTTGAAGTCTGTCGTTCTCGTAGATTTACGACACGTCATTCGTATCGAAGAGTCTTCGAGTCCCCTTTGCTCCAAAATTTCGAGCTCACCTTATCCGGGAATGAATAAAATGCATGGAGCCGAGATAAAGTCGGTGTAACCGAAATATTTGCATAAAGAAGTACGGGAAAAATCCCATTTATCGTGTATCATGAAAATTATAAACTTACGATTCTTATATCGTGTAAAGATAAAATATACTTGAAACTGTACTAATATTTCGTGAAATTTTCTATATCCCGAGATGCTTTTTCAACGCAACTTATTATTAAACACCATTAAGTATCCAAACTAAATATATTAATTTCTATAATCTCGGTAAATATCCATCATACACAATCGATACTAAATAAATTGAATATCAAATAAAATTAATATTAATTCTAGAATCACCGACTAACGATGCATACCTGAACAATAGCATAGATGGAAAATGATGACTGAAATGGTATGACGAAAATAAATAAGTATAATAATATTTTCATCTAAGTAAAAATCAATATTAATTTTGACAAAGGAAGCTGCATGTTCAATTTCACGAACTGCAAAAAAGAGGAATTAAAAAATGAACCGAAAACAAGTCATTTTATTTGTTTGACAGTTGCAGCGTTAAATACATTTCCTCTGGATTCGCGCAAACATAGATATACGCATGCTACTTCTACTCTAAACACTTTCTCCTCGAATTTTCACGCATCTCTATACTCGAGTTCGCAAACCAACGAGAGGAACTATTGGCAGAGTCACTGGCACCGAAACTCGGTACAGTCGAACAAGCGGCATAATCCCTGAAATAATAACGAACAGCGCACGAGAAGCATTTTCCAATCGGGGCACACGGGAATATCGTAAAGTTCCGCGGCGAAGTTAATAAAATATTCCACCTGAATCTCCCCGTTTTATTTTCCGGTCGCGCCATTTTACGGGCAGATATCGGAATCCGCTCAGACCCGGTACTCTCCGCTCGCTCGCTCGCTCGCTCGCGCGCACGCGCGCCGATAAGTCGGTCACCCCGATAAACCTCGAACCAAATTGTCCCATATACTTCGCAATTATTCCGCGGCCCATGAAATTTTCGCATTACCACGGCAAAGACGCATCGCATTATGACCGTTATACGACGTGTACGTACGGAATCAGGCCAGGCTGTTGATATAACGCCGCGTACGGATAATTTCTCCCAGGAAACATTTCGAACACAACGCCGAGTCAGTCGCGTAGTTAGCGTTGGAATACCTGTCGTTAACTAGAGCAATCTAGCCTGAAGCATACGGAGAACGTATTCACGGGGGAGTCGAATATATCGTCCTGGTGCTTGCGCACGGCCTCGCGAGTACGTGCGAATGTTCGACGAATAAACGCTTACCGGCGACATTTCCCACTGGCAGCAAGAATATCGCGACCATAACTGTTCTTTTAACCTTTCCACGGAATCTCACTCATTTTTCGCGAATTACGTCCATTCGCCAT
Organism: Eufriesea mexicana; assembly: GCF_001483705.2. Classification (NCBI taxonomy): domain Eukaryota; kingdom Metazoa; phylum Arthropoda; class Insecta; order Hymenoptera; family Apidae; genus Eufriesea; species Eufriesea mexicana. Next base: position 304,159 of record NW_016907861.1, on the reverse strand, counting down.
CGTCTTCCTTTTTTGTACCGAGCAGGATACTCTGCCTCGATTGTTATTACTGTGACAACTATAGCGCGGGTGTACACAGGAATATAACAATGTTGCAATGTACATAATCGACGTTAAGACTGAACTGAATGATCATCAGTTCGGAATACTAACTGACTGACTAACCGTCGGGTCAGCAACAGTCGACCAACTAATTATCATTGCTAAGAACCAATTAACCCTTTGCACTCGAGAGGTGAGCTTCAGTCACCATTTCATAAAATTTGGAAGATCGATATTTGTTGGATATTACAGTGGAAAGTTGGATGTGGTAATAAAATGAATAATTTGGTAGTGAGATAGTAATGTATTCTTGACCATGCACTCTTACAGACTGGATATTAAATTGAAGTAGCAAAAGATTAATAAATAATAAAAGATTATTATACAATTCCATAATTTGTATAATAAAATTTTTCAACCTGACACTTCTGTACTTTTGTTACCGATTTTACTATATTTTAATTTATTGCAGCACACACAACTTTTTACATAGTAAATGCAGAAAAGAAAAGATTTTTTTATCTAATTAATCTTACTATTTCTATCTTTTGGATATTTGAGCTTTTAAAGGGAATTTAGAATTGCTTATGACAAATGTAACGTGTAAATTTACTCTGTACAAGAATAAATAAAATTACATTTGCAATTAAATTTACAATTAAATTTAAGGAAAACAAATTATAGAATTTATTGTTGATAACAAATTGCCCAAATTACGACTTTATAAAAACGAAAGAAAAAAAAATAAATTAATAGATATGATAACATAGAAGTAATTTTTAATGGAATTGGTAAAATTCGGAAATTTCCGGCCGATTTCGGAAACTGATGGGGGGTTATATAAAGGCTGTCGCGCGAGTACTTACTCCTTTGCCGGTTTGGAGCTCGGACGAGACAATTCTGAAGCAGAACCAGGCACTTCCGGGTCTTCACCAGTGGGGCCACGGCGACCTTCCCGAGGGTCACAGGTGGGCAAGCTGGCTTTAGTAAGTCATTTTTAGTACTGTTTTTTTTTTCGGTTTTATTTTCTCGTTTCTATTTAAATATTTCGTCGTTGGTTTTTTGTCTCATCGATCCCCTTACTAATCAGTTCCTTCCAGGCCTAATTTACATATTTCCTTTACAGGTTCATTATCTGAATTCGTTGGTTTGAACTCGAGTTCATTTGTCGTTTTTACTTTTTGGTAGTAACTTCTAAGATTTCAAAGAGGGAGTCGGAGGTGTGGATGGAGGTGGCATTAGGGTGGGATGGTGGTGGGGTGGAGGTGGATCGTCATTGTCCACTCCACCTATACATCACCCCCCATCCTTGTTTTCTTTCATAATCTTCTTCCTTTTATTTCCGGATTCTTTCATCGTTGGTTTGTCATTTCCAATTCGGTTTCAATTCATCTATGGATCGTTTCTGTCTCATCGATGGATTGATCCTTCCATTTGGTTAACCTTTACGGTTTCTATTCGTCTCGCTTCTATTTTCTTTCCTCTTTCCTATTTTTTTTTCCTGGTTTACATTTATACTAATATATTCTGTTTTCAGTTTTTCAGGTTTTATAATAAAGTGTCAGTAGCTTCACTTTAACTTCTTTCGCTCCAAGTTAGATTAGGGTACCTTTGATACAGGTAGCGCCAGCAGGCTGCGCCACTAGGGCGTATGTCGGGTCTCGATGCGTAGCCACCTCCACGTGGTGAGACCTGGTAATTGATATTGTTTCCCAAAGAATAATATTTGGGAAATGATATCAAGCATAGAGCTACGCTTTAAGTTATTTGCTTACTTGTCACCTATTGTAAATTTTCAAAGTTCCTTTTGAAAACGTCCAGGTTAGAGAAGCGATCAATGTCAATTATGGATTTGTTTTGGAAGTAAACTTTGCATGAAATACCCGATGAATATTACAGATGAAAATTCGTGTTGAACAGTGTTACTATTCCAGTCCTGATAATCACATTGTTTATCAAATAACCATTCTCAGGTCCATGAAACGCGTTATACCATGTTCTAAAAGAGACCAATTTCATCCACACAGCGATACACGAACTAGCATCCTTGGTTACATCGTGATTAAGTGTATCTCGTTTCGAAATTTCAATCTCGCAACAGGGATAATCCCCGATTAGCCTCGGTCAGGTTTTTAATAATTTCACGTACTGCTTCTGGTAATTGCACGTTAACTGACGTTTGATCAAACAAACGAGATTGCTGCTCGATTTTCATCACGGTTCATTAAGCCGTGCGGAAAATTTCACGATGGAGGATTTAATATTTGCCCCGAAGTACAGATGCCTGAGACCAGTGAGAGATGAACGCGGCGTAGATCGTTTCCCAAGAGCTCCTTCGAAATCCAAAGAAACAAGAGCAAAGGCTGGAGGGCCGGGCCGCGTGAAATTAAATTATCTGTTCGTTTCCAACGCGTCGTTCCTTCTTTATTACGCCGTTTCGACCAGAAATTTATTCGATGCGCCGACAACCGACCATTTGTCAAGCCGTTTGAAAATACCGACGAGGAACTAAAAATGTCCACGCTCGCACGTGGATCTTAGGCTTTCTCGAACAAAAACTCGCCTCATCAATCACTCGGCTAAGAATCGCGCCTCCTACGTGTCGGGGATTGAAAATACGTCGGGCTGGATTTCAGAAAGTCGCTCTTCCCTCACGTTCCAACGTTAAACAAACGTAGACGAAGCACCGTGGACGTCCAGTCGGTGCAAATATTTGTAGCTCGCCTATGGAGATTTATTTTCGACCTTGTCCATTGTAATTTAACGAGGCAATCGTGTAACGACACTGCGTGTCCTGTATTTATCTTACCGTGTCGGGTGAATTTAAATTCCACTGCTATTCACTGGAAGCGATGAAAAATTTACATTGAGAGATTTCGACTGTCAAGCTTCGCTGGACTTTTATTTCGACATAAAAGTTCCTCTAAATAGTGACTTCGAAATCGATAGTACACGTTCATACAGACAGACCTAATCTACCTTCGTTGCGAATTTAACGATGTTTGTCTCCCAGGGAACAGAGGATCGTAGTATAAATATATCGTTGCAGCCACGAATAACACGGATGACGAATTAACCGTGTTATTAACTAAATTAATATCACAGGTGGTAAATTCTTCGGGACAAAATGGCAGAGGAACGAGCGGCAAATAATACAATCAAATTACACGATCGATCTCGTACGTCATAGGCGTCGGGAAAAAAGGTAGCGAGTACTCAATCACGACGAAGATCGGAGCTCCACTCGACAGAGAGTGTTTCGATGTAACCACCCTCCCCCGGCGCCGATTAATTCCTATTTATCAGCGAACTCAATTACACCGAATCCAGTGCCGTTCGCTGAGAGAGCCTCGGATCCCTGCCCGATCCTCCGGCAACGAAGAAAAATGATTCCATTTACAGGCTGATGACCGCCACGTGTACGAGAAAAGTTGTCCAACGGCGTGATATTGGCCCGCGTCTCGAACAATAACAACAGCGAACAATGGCGGAATCCGATGAGACGTTCGAACTGTCTGTCGTCCCTGCCATCGGAGATCCGAGGACCAAAAGGATATGTCGAGACAATCGAAGCAATTAAAGTGGATAAATAGACTGAACGGACGGTTGTAGTGGTGGTGGATGGTAAAGGGACGGATTAGTCGGGTCCCGGATGGCTAGAATCGAAGCAGAGCCAAACGAAGAAGCGTTTTCGTCCGCACCCAGGAAACTTCGGCTGTACCGTTGAAAGATTCAAAACGTTCAATTAAAAGTTCCTCATCGGGCACTTTCTTCAAAGCCTCGAGTACCCCTTGTTTCTGTGGACGTAAACAACAAAGATCAGGAACGCTGGCCGGACTTTCTGCATGTCGACTGCTGGCAATCGCCCGGCATTTACCTCGCCCATCCACCGCCGCCAGAACCGGCCCTATCCTCTGGATTTCCAATTGACAACTGCATTCCTAAGAGTTTGGCGTCACGTCGATAACAATTATCGGCAGGACGCTTTAATTATCCCGCCGTTTCCCAGACTGCCGACGAAGTTTCGGTAATCGAACAAACGGATGGACCGAGCACGGAATCCAGCAACGGTGGATGGTCCAAGACGTCGAAAGACATTCTCTGCTCCAATTTTCCCTCGGATCGATAATACGCTGCAAGTCGAACTTTGCTCCACGCTGGAGATGGTGTACCCACGATGTTAATTAATATCGAACAAAGCAAGTTCCAAGATCCAGACCGACCAAGTTTTTAGCTCCACGATGTCTTCCACGACGATTCCAGAAATCTCACTAGGTGTAATTTCTTTGCTGCCAGCGACTCCGTTTCGAACGGCACGTCCGTCAGGTAAAGTTTACCCAAGATTTCGCCTGTCGATGGGATGATCGTTAATCGACCGTGATATCGAAGATCGACCCAGAAAGGATTTCAAACTCCGTGAAAATATTTGATATTCGAAGCGAAGGGGAGAGAGAAGAGAGTCAACCATCTTGACAGTGTTTCGCGATAAATTGAACGTTCGCAGAGTAAAATAGTTCCATTTTATTGTTAATTTCTTCCTCCACTGTAATTTCCTTACCCGCGAAACAGAACTTTTTCAGGATATATCGTTAAGGAAGGAGCAAAATATTGCAATGGAGATTGCATGTTAGGATAATGCTATGAAGAATGTTGCAACATGTATGAATTATATAAAGCAATGTTACGAGCACGAGTTTCATAAATTTAACTATTTATCCCATTACATCTCCCGTTTAATACGAGCACGCTAGAAATTCCTTAAACTGTTTATCAAAGATCACATAGTCTGTTATTAAATAGTCCAAGGTTGAAGTAATATATTTATAATGATTTCGAGGTTGTGCAGTTTGCTATTGCGCGACTCGAGTGCTTCGAGATAGTACTTGGTTTCCAGAGTCATAGAATTCAGGATGCCACATCCTAGTGGTAAACCATGGTGGAAGCTGTATCTCTAACGTCATGTGGTACTATGGTGCGTGGCGTTGGAGTTGTCAAAATCAGACGCGGAATTCAACTTCTAACTACCCTGCATGCTATTTCGCGTATTATCAATGAATTACCCACTACCGTAACTTCCAACTATCCTTAAACTTAACATTTACTACCATTTATTATTCCCTACCTAGAGTATTACTGTTTATTTTCAAGTAGAAATAAAGAATATATCGCAACGAGGTTACATATGTAAGAAAAGGAAATTCGGAAGCGAGTGAAACTGGAATACGCAATTACTTCTGCAACGCGAGAAGTATGATAAAAATAACGATACAGGAAACTTTAGTAAACCGAGGTAAATTGAAGACGAAAATAAGAAAATCGTTTGCACCAAGCAAACGAAAGGATATTCGCCGGCAAAGGGGTAACGTAACGTGAAAGGCAAACGTAACGAGATTCACATTCTTGTAACGATTAATCGTTTCCGTTGCATAAAAGGATCTATTTACCATCTCATCGAGTTACCGGCGTTTCGGAAGTTTCCCACGGAAGAAGCGATGAGAAAGTTTCACAGCTACTTGACAAGTATCGCTGATGATAGGTACGAACGCCGCAGACGCGGCTGAATAAAGGGAAAAGAATGAAAGGAACAAAAAGGGGGATAAAGCACGGCGGGTGAGAGACCGTGATGTTAATTAATATCAGAGAGCCGAGCGGAGGCTGGGCTTCTGACCAAAAACTTTTCACATTTTCCCGCCATCGTGAATCGCCGACGAGCCTTAAGTTTCATCAGTTCGGAATACTAACTGACTGACTAACCGTCGGGTCAGCAACAGTCGACCAACTAATTATCATTGCTAAGAACCAATTAACCCTTTGCACTCGAGAGGTGAGCTTCAGTCACCATTTCGTAAAATTTGGAAGATCGATATTTGTTGGATATTACAGTGGAAAGTTGGATGTGGTAATAAAATGAATAATTTGGTAGTGAGATAGTAATGTATTCTTGACCATGCACTCTTACAGATTGGAGACGTCAATCGTCAAAAAACAAAAGCACAACGTCTCCCGCTTGCACCACCATAGTCATTCCTGATGTACCAAATAGACACAGATGGCGACATTGCCATAAATCCTGATCCTTAACAATATTAATTAATATATCAAATTTAATGCAATGTAACAGTGTGCGAAGTATCGAAATCAAATAATTCTACAATTCTATTATTATACAATTCTTTATTTACTGCTGAAAAAAGTATCTCAGCTTTTTAGTAGAGAATCTTTGAATTTCTACTCTTCTCTAGCCAAAAGTCATCGAGTGCAAAGGGTTAACACGTTGGCTGACATGGTGGTCGTGAATAACCGGCGCTTGTCTCCTCGGTGGGGCTATGGTGACCATCAGTGTCCGGTGATATCAATTTTTTAAACTTATATTTATTTAATTCTAACCATTTCTTGAAAACTTCAACAACGTAAATAAATAGAGAACTTTAATAGAAGACATTAATAATTTGCACCATTTTATATATTTTTTTTCTTTTTAACAAATTGTTTGATAATTCATCGTTGTATTCTAAGAATAATGGAAATTTCATGGCCCCCGAGTATACCGTGTAAAAAGTGCGTGGAAGTCAAAGTGTTAACAGAACTGTCGAAATCCGAGTGGCCCTTGGGCCCTTCTAATGGTACAAATATGAACGATTAGGAGAATATGGAAGAGGGAAACATAGAGACCTTCGAGAGAGGGATGAACTGCAAGCTCGCAAGAGGAAAACCAATCTTGCGAGGGAAAGTCGAAAAGACGGAGAAAGATGATAAAATAACGAAAAGGTCTGCCTGAGCCTGGCTCAGGAAGAAACATTAAAGACAGGAAATGTGATCAAGAAGGCGAAGGCTAAATGTAGATCACGAGTGAAAGTAGAAATATTAGGAAAGGGTCAGACAGAGTAGTATATTCGCATTTATTTACCTGTATATTATGACAAGGGTGCAATAAGGGGGTGCAAGGGACCATAGCCTCACAATATGAATCAGGATCGTTGAATGAGGAATCCTCGAGTTTAAGTAATAATTACTATAACGAGCGTTGGATTAACGAGTTATCTGCGTGGTTGTAACTTTGAACGTATTCGACGAAACATTCGCGTGATCCGACATAGGTCCTTTTACGTTATAATATTATTACTTATTATTGTATAATGATTTTACAAACCAAAAGTAGCTTTGAACTCTGAATACGTCGAAACCATTTGTTTTTTCAAATTCGATGATATCGGATGTACCGAATGCAGAAGATTCGATATTCCTTAAAAGGGGGTTCTGGTCTGGAGCTTTAAAAACCTCTTTGGTGTTTGAAAATTACACAATTGGAAGGAAATTTTCAAATTTTGTAACGAATATAGAGGCTTTTTACGTGGCCACTGGTACATGGGGGAATTTTCGAAGAACGGAGCGATGGGTTTAAGCGCACTTTCGAATAAAAATTTTTACCAAAACCTTCGTAAAGCGTTTTGGAGGGTACACAACAAGCGTACGAGAAAGTTACACGATGGAATTACAGACGATAATTGGATATCCTATATAATTGCATGATTCACACTCGTCGGTATATACCGTCGGGCAACAGCGTTTCGTACGATGTTTATTCAAAGAAGCGAATTACAGAGCCGGAGAAATGTTTTTATAAGGGACATGAAAGAGTCGATAGGAGGAATTATACAGGTAAATAGATAGAGTGGAAGCAATTACGGCACATCCGTTCGGTTAATTTTTCCGCGCTGTAGAATCGTCGATATTTCAAAAGCTTTGCCCCGACAGAAAAGTTTAATATCGCCGTACGGAGATTTATCGTGGCAAGCGGCACACACGCGCGCACGTACACACGCCGTGGAAGGGCGACATGGAAATTAATTAACAAACCATATTTATTCAATTACATGGAATTAGCCACGTGTCGATGTTCGATTAATTTCTTTCGAGCGGCACTATGCACGAGCGAGTCGTAATCTGGAACGAATATCTGGGCTTCCGCCGCGAGGCAGCGGCTTTAGAATTTTACCGTTACAAAAATCGATAGCATTAAAAGTCAAATTTAATTTAACACTTAGCCGGATAAACGTATCGCGAGCAGTTACGCTCAACGTGTTTCACGATACGTGCGGCTGGATTTTAGCGTTTTAGAGGCGCACACTCAGAAGGCACGATCGAGTTATAGCCACACGTGACTGCGGTCCGGTACTTACGCAATTAGCGAAATAGCCTTTGCAAATTGAATCTCAACCACGAGCCACTGGTATAGGGGCGACGGGTGAGGAAGAGGGAGAGAGAGAGAGGGTAGCAGAAGGGGTGAGAGAGAAAAAAAAAGAAGAGGAGTTAACGTTCACGATATTACGAGGGAGGCGGTCTGAAAGAAACGGCAAGAGGGATCGTTGGACAACGGTATTCCCAGTAGTCTTCGCCGTTTTCAGATATCGGCCAAATTAATGCTGCTCGCAGTCAAAGAATATGAGAAGTACCTTCGTGTATGGACCATTGGGCGGTTGACGAACCGCGAAACTCCGTTTCGTTATACAAAGTCACGGTAGGACAACAATAAGCTACGAGTCGCGATTGAACCTGGTAATTAAGTGAATTTCGTCGGAATATATTACCTCGGGCTTTGAAGGGCAGATTGCAAAAGCAGATGAAATTAGACGGCTAGTGACGGTTCAGTGCACACTGCATGTGCAAAATTATTTCAATTCGCGGATGCAGAACGTAATAAATTGAAACGGTGATTAAGACGTGGAACTGATACAGGAACTCTGATGGATATCGCTTGTAGAAAGATTCCAAGCGTGTCGTTTGCTGATTTCAAACTTGAATGTGTCAAACTTGATAAAATTGCGACCAAAAAGTCACAAGATCAGTCAAGGAAGACGTGTCATGATCAGTCAGCTACATATCAAAAACCCAAACAAGCTGTAGCGACCAACGATCTCGCCATTGCCAATAGATGGATTCTTACTTGAAGGTAAGTCCCATAAATAGAAGTGTCTATGCTACCTAAGCATAGTTTCTATGCTACCTATACCCTATCCCTCGTCTAAGGTAGGGCCTGCTAGAAAGCCTTACCAACAAGTCTACTAGCAGGCCCAAGACGAAACGCACCCCTTCCTTAAGCCCTTCTACCTGCCTACCTTGTCGAAAGGGGAACCACCACAAAGGATATAGTCATTCGCATAGTCACTTGAAAGTTTAGAGTTTAGGTTCCCTTTTTCCTCGAAGACTTCGCAAAAATTAAACAAATACGAAGAATTCCAAGTCCTGATCCGTGCATTCTAAGGTCCTACAGGCCACCTGTTTAACAGCATCGACGTACAAGAATCGAATCAAGGATTTAATCGAAGATTAAAAAGCTGGAAGACTGTCTCGATAATCAGCGACCAACGGAAAGCTGTTAGCCCACGAACCCCATCTTCGAGGCTACCTCGCCTGTAATTAAATTATTCCCGCGTAGACGATAATCGAAATAGACGTCTTAGTTGGGACGAGATCTTGCGGACGAATTGGCGAGGGTGAAAGTGGCCGTGGAATCGTGATATTGAAACAGAGGTGGAATAGTTGGCCATTAATTACAGGGGGTGGAAACGTTCTACTTGGACGAGCCAGCTCGCGACAAAGTTTCCTCTACTTCTGCCGCGGAGATCCGTGAACGGGCGTCCCATATGGGAGTTAGTAAGGCGCGAACTCGTAACGGCATTAATATCGAATCACTCGTTCGTTGGAAAGTTGGCCGTGCACTTTCCGAACGGAAGAACAGAGAAAGCTCGGCTGAAAGCTCCGCCGAGTAAATCCGAGTCGGTAATTCCGGAAGGAGTTTCAAGCTTTGCCGAGGATTTGTTTTGAAGATCGTTCGTCCCAACCTTTCCCTCTCAACCCCTGTTTCCATCATCTTTATCCAGGCAACCCTATATCGACAGCGCTAACGTTTAATACCGATCAACGTAATTTCATTAAATACTTGCGTTTAGTTATCAGAGATGCAGCGAACGCATCAGGGAAATGCTTGCCGCATAAACGTGATCCTCAATTACGTGATGTTACTCGTCGGCAGTCTTCGAAGAGCGATATTACTACTAATTTAATTATACGCCTGACCTATCGATCCGATCGTTCATATAGCGAATATGTAAGCTGGTGATGTTGCTAGCTGAATTTCGCCAAATTTCCACCAAATTTTCCACAAATTTCGTATATCACAACTGGGACCTTCTCGTGACTTTTGACAACGAGATGTTCCAAGCTCACGTGTATCTGTTTCTAATTATACAGCAGTAGAAGGTATAAATTGATTTGACGAAATTAATATAGATAGCTCTGTATGCAATTTATAAAAGGGACATATTTTGAACTCAAATTTACATATAAGCAAAATGTTCGCTATAAAGTTTGCACGATACCTTGAAAGTTATTCCATGTAAATTCGGTTATGAAAATATACCGGTATTTTTTAGTACGAGGTATAACTAGATGAACCTATTTCCTTTTCAGATACCGTGCAGCATGGATTCGAGATTCTGCAGCTAGTTATGATCAATTTCGATAGAATTTTTTAAGTATAAGACCCATCCTTCCTTTGATACTATCCGTTAGCGAGGTAGGGAGTATTTCGCGTTGCTTTATCCGAGAAAATTTCATAGCACCGAGTAAAATTATTCTACTTCTCGTAAGTACGTTTTCTTCGCTCGCTCGACGTCTACCCTTTCGAATTCTGATCATAAGCAAGGGAAAGATAATTGGGAATGGTTGGAAATTAACGAAAAGCAAAGTTTTGTAACGGAAGGTTCGGAAGTCGTTCGCATAATTCGCGGCAATTCCCGCAATCCCAAAGCCAGCGATTTTACAAAATTTCCGTCTAAGTGGAGGCGAACAGGTGCGAAGAACAGTAGCTCTGGGATATCCTTGAAGGTAGTTTGTCGCGAAAGTTTCACGCTTTGCGTGAACCATGGGAAACGATAGTTCCTTTTCCTTTCTTTTTTTTTTTCTTGAAAGATGCTCAAACTGCTTTCTCAGCTTTATAAGCATAGGAACGTGTTTTCGAGTAATCGTATATCTTCCTTTCGTGTCAAGATTATTCTCAGATCGAACTCTTTCCTTCTCCATTTTCATCGACAAATAGAGGAACAGAGAATCTCGAATACTAAACATCTTAAATAGATTATTAAACACTAACAGTAAAGTAGAATGAGTATAATTCTATCAATTTTACAGGTCACAAGATAAAACGAAGAATTAAACATAGATATTTACATTGCCTAACCTAACCCTTGTCATTCGCTGTCTTCCCTTGAGGAACATTTACCAAGTATCAAACAAATAACTGGAATATCTACCACATATACATATTTTTAATTTTCCAGTATCGATTTAGGATATTTATATCTCTCAAACACATATTAACCACTTGCACTGGAAAGACGTGTCACGCACGTCGTAATACTTTTGTCACAGAATCGCCAACGACGTGGTATACACGTCGTTAGACAATTGTTACAGAAACACTGGACTGTTCTGGCACACGCGTCTGTGAATTTCTTGCCATCGCAAGTGATTAAATCCAGGACCACGAACTGCCGAAAAATTAAATTGAAAATCTTGAAACAGAACGAGTGTGTGTAAGTAGATGTGAGCCAACAAATTAATAGAAATTATACATTGGAAAATATGAAAATAAGGATTAAAATATCCCTAGCAACGAGTCCGGATGTTAATTAAAGACATATGACGAGCATGTGTAGAAGAGTCGTGGTTATTAAAGAGATTACGTATTTTATTTAATTAGAATATAAATTCACCCACAAAAGTTACACACTTGCCACGACTTGGATAACATACAACTCTTGTCTAACCCCCTGTCTAATCGCTGATCGGTCACGAGTCACGGGGATATAGAAAGTTTCATATAAACTAGCAGTCGGACCGTTTCGATCTCGTTCCACGTCTTACCGTTTCTATCCGGACGTCTATAAGTGTGCAAATCGCATTTGAAACTGCGGGCTCGACATCTCTTTTTCCGTATTCGTAATTACTTAATACATTATTAATAGACGGCTGACTTTACATAAGCTCCAGGGTAAAGTCGGGAAATTTCGAGACGAGAAGTTAAGCAGATTGCCGAGACTGGACATTTGCATACCGCCACTTCCACACCGACGACTTCCACCGTCTCTTATTTCTCCTTGGCGCCTCGCGCAACCCCCTAGCGCACACACCCCAACGAAGACGAAGAACGGCCGCGTCATCGAACGAGTCTCGTGACTTTTAAGAGGCATATCTTTCGATAATGAAATCGGGACGTTCCGACGAAAACAGGGGCGCAGCGGCCAACTTCCAGGCGCGGACGAATAAAAGAAAACGAGCCACTGATATTAAAACGACGAAAGACCACGATCACTGCTCCAGTTAGGATACCGTTCACCGACGAGATTCATTGTTGTAACACGATTTGACTATAAATTAACTATGTACACTTATTCATTGGATCAGGGTCGGCTAAGATGGCAGTGGTTAGTTCCAGAGATAGGGATGAAAGTTTCCAAAACTGTGATCCTTTATCTAATAGATTAGACTTCCCTTCCTTTGCTAATAAAACTTCGCAATTTCGTGGAAAATTAATTTTGAAAATTCCTTCGTTGTTCTCAAGACAAACTGTTAGATCCAATTGAGTTTAGAAATTCGGATCAAAATGGCGTTTTATACACCTGAGGGGATATCGTGAGGGATTAAATAAGCGAGAAACACTATGTCGGATTTCGTCGAAGTTTATTATACTCAAGGGGGGCTAATGTCGAGAAAATTCACTAGACCTTTCAGCCCTGGCCCACGTGTCCGCGAGTCATGGGTACTAATCGTGAAGACATAAACCAGGACACCATTGACTGGGGACCCTTGACGTCGTTAAGAGTGGAAAAATGATTTTCTACTTAGCAGGTACGGATGCCTCCCTATATACCTTCTATTTGCTACGAGGACTCACGATAAAAGTTTCAGGTGTCCAGGACACGCTATATCGTTGTAGAGAATAAATTGCTACGACACTGACATTAATTAGCTCTTACGTTTAATGTTCTCGATATGTCTGGACGATGTAGAAATATATTTGAAAAAATGTGACAGTTTAATTCGAGCAAGGTAAAGAGCGCTCTGCCTGTGGAGTGCAGCCAGATACGAGAGGAGAAAAATCTTCTGATATTATACTATTTAGTAGGTACGTAGACGGTGCTATTATTCGCAGGGTGGAGAGAGAGGAGCAATGGATATCCAAGACTAGAGAGGAGGACAACGAGGCATCGATGCAACTTTAGTGGTAAATTGCAGGTAATTTGCGAGAGAGGTGGTCGACCGAGCAGTTAGCAAGCCAGCAACCACCGCCAGAACAACAGACTCGCTCGTCCAATGTTCTACAGTTACCTGAACGTTAGCTTACAAAGGGTTAAAAGGAGCTTGCCGGACGGTGCACACAGTTCCATTTACATCGAAGTCGTCCACTCAAACTTCGCGCCTTGTTCAAGTCCTAATATTCGCCGAAAAGTAAAGTCGTAATTGTAAACGCCATGAATGATTCGGTGTACATTCGGTGTAGGAAGCTTCCGAGAGACTGAGGTTTCAGTGGAAAACGATTACAACGATACGACGATTGGAATTGTACTGGTTCTATGGTTAGTTTCGAAGAGGTTCGAATGGCTTAGGATGAATCATGCGTTCGTTCTTTTGTGCGAAAAATAATGGAGTAATTATTCGAGAAATAATGTCGAATAAATATTTTGGAAGTGAAATGGTAATTATCTTATTTGAGAAAAAAAGAGAGTTTTATAAAATAATATATCGAGTAATTCATGCTAAAATCTATTTGCTACAAAAATCTGATTCCATTTAACACTAGAACTACCGATCTTTAATGGGTACCTAACTATAACGTGCACAGATTATAGTAATTTCAGCGGTACGATGAATATGAGTGAATATATTGATTACAGTTCTTTCTTAATACGAGTTGATACCAATTTTATTCTTAAAGCAGGTGTATGTGTTCGGTGATTGCAAAAAGGAAAATTCTAAGACCAGTAATTTCGATTGGTTTTGTTGTTCTATTGTTAATGGATAAGCTAATAAATTTATGAATTGAAAAGGATTGCCGAATATTCCAACTGAATTGCACGCGACTAGCACGAGTATTAAATAAAACGTGTAATTATGAAGAAACTTTTAAAACGTTGAATATAAATTTCACTATATATAAGAAATTACGCTTATTATGCAAGAATGTTTAGCGGCTGTTTTGCATTACAATATTTAACACACCGCTTATGTTATATTTGCATTTGAGCAGGTAACATCGAAGCATCCGCGTGGTAGATTAAAATTGAAGCGGATAAGGGAGATAAACGGCTAGGAGTAGCAGCAAGTAATATCTCCCTCGAAGGAAAACATTCAAAATTGACTCCTATATTTCCTCCGGAGTCGAGGATCCCGCTCGTGTGCACAGATAACACTTTGAATTAAGAAACTCGCGCCACCCTCGACTTTCGTTTACTTATCACGTAATTGTTCCACTGCCGGAAGCACTTCATTTACCGGATAAGGCTAGTACAAACAGATCGACCGCGGATCATTAACACAGGGGAACTAATTATAATATCGCCCACGCTTGCTTATAATTTGCGTCTTCCCAAGCTCTCCATAAATCGTGCATCAAATTTGTCAGTCATAGCATACTAGACCGTTTAACTCGTCCTGACATTAGCTGTAATCCTTCATCCAAGAAGACACGCAACGTTGTTTAGAAATAAATCATTTTCTTGAATTATTTTGAACTCGTAGCCGAAACTAATATTACAAACTAATTAATTTTCTTCGAAATATTTTTAGAAAAATATTAGACAATATGTAAGGGCCAGTATACGCGACGCGTTGAAAAATCGTGGAAATTAAATAACAAGGGGTTCATCGACACGTTGATCCCTGGAATATCCTGTACACCTAGCAAGTAGACCACCTGTACCGTAGAATGTGGCTGCAAATGAAATAATAAGAGGTACGCCACGTGCCTCACGGAGGTTCCGGAGCAGCCGAAGATATGGCGGCGCGTGATGAAACGGATAGGTAGCAAGAGCGTTCCCAATTATCCCGAAGGATCGTAGTGAAAAATCGCGTCAGTCTCGAAGATGCGAGGATGAGCGGGCCAGCGGCGTAATACGAGCTTAGTTGAAAAGCTGAATCGCACTCCTGGGGCAACGCCTCGCTCGTTGCCTCGGAACCCTTCTGACTTACGAGCAGATTAAGAAACTCCCAGCTTCTCGAAAACCAGCCTCCGAACTGCCTCGGGTCACTGCTCGTCCGTGAAACGATATCCCAACGGAGCTCCACGGAATTCACCGAGATATTATTTTCAGACCTCCTCCGCCCGTGTTAATTACAGACAAGCTTTATGTTATTAAACCGCGCCGCCCGATTCAATGCCCTCGTGAAATTTTACGACCGACCGAATTTGTCCGTTCTTCAACGCGCTTCCGGCCTCCGCGTTGCTTTGCCTCTTAAACACACGATCCACGCCATTGCGAGAGTCCATGCTGGTGGAACAGGAACGCTTCTGTTACCAGGAGTCGGTAAAAAATGTAATCGTTTATCCAGATGCTGGATGAATCATCATACTTTCTTGAGTCTGGTACTATCTCACTTGATGTCAGACTTGGGGAGATTTTGGGAAGCTTCCGGTCCAGAAAAATGTTCCCTGAACGACGTAATGTTGTTTCCATATATACAAACGTTTTCAGAAGTACTTTGTCATCTTTGAAAATACAGACCAGCTTTCCAAATTTAACGAGGTCTTCTATGAAAATTTTGATGGTATTTTTCAACCCCTAGTAGTACATCTATATATATTTCCACGTTGAATTTTCACAGAGATTAAAGTTGTACGTAACATGGTTCAAAGGTTTGAAATTCATCGTCGATTTCTTTGTCGACTGTGCATAGGTTTCCAGAATTGAATCGTGGAACAAGCAGTGTATATACGTTCCATTTCTTTTGTGTAAGAAGGAACTATCAGGGATTTTATGTTAGATCCGATTGATGAGACACTGAAGATGAGGAGTGGAGAGGTCACTTGAGCAGAATCCCGGAAAATTATAGTAAGTGGAGAACGAAGTCAAGATGATATAGACTCTGCCTTCGAAGCGCAGTATCTATAATTGATTTCACCTGTTGATTTTCTCATCTATTGCTTAAGCTTCTGTTCCTTAACATCGTGTAAGGAATAAGAGTATTAAAGGGTTTCGATACCGGAAGCTCCTGCTTATACTGTGAAGAGAATTGCTTCTATCAATCTTGAAATTTATGATGTGGTAGTAAAGAAAAGTATTTACCTGTTTGTGGAAATTGAATAAGTATTACAGATTTCTCTCTTGATTTTTTACTATTTTTCTTCTTTCTTTCTTGCCTTGTATAGGGAAAGTATACAATATTTACTTAATCAGTTACATAGCAATGCGTTGTTGCGTTATTCGAGAGCAAGTTTTCGATATTACCTGTGCATTCGGTAAATTCACTTGTTCCTTCATTCTTTCTCCGTTTCCTTTTCGAGGAAAAGTTTCAGTTCGTACAAACTATAAGAAAATTACTTGTCACGTTTGTACTTCCGCTTTAATTACCCGCATAATGAGCGAGAAACTTGCTGGACTTAAAAATTCGCTGTAACAGTGCCCCTCTCTCGCAACAGGGATTATTCAGGAAGGTCGGGAAATATTCTGCAAAGTTCTTGGAACTTCTTGTATAATCCGCAAATAATCCGCCTTCGATTAATCCGGAATCCACTGTGCAATTCTAACATCGATTCCAAATTTGCCAAGTAAACCAACAAGCAAGGCTGTAGAACATTATCCTGCAGCACCGAGTCAATCTTTCGTCTCGATGGAAAAAGAAAACAAAGAATTCGCCTAGTGTCAAAGTATCTGATAATACTGCCAAGTCAAATTTGCGTTAACCATTGAATTTTCTCAAAAGAATACTTTACTGCTCAAATTAGGATTACAGTTGAACCAATTATCATATTTCACGACACACGCAACGCAAAGAAATGGCGAAAATACAAGAAGTAAACTGAAATGGAAACAAAATGCGAGTTCAAAAGAGCTATTTGATAGACTACATTACAGGCGAAACGTGCAGAAGAATCCAGAAGGAATAAAAATATAAAAATCGTAAAATATCTCGAAGGAGAAGACACAGAAGTCCCTAAACAGCGCTAAACTCGACTGGAAACAAAGATTCATAGTATCTCTCACTTTCGTACAACTTTAATACTCTCCAAACTACACGCTACGTCAAGGATTATTCAAAATTATTTCGCACAATAGGACCCTCGTCTCGTCGCATCCTATTAGCCGAAGACAATGCAGCATTAGCAGGTTTCTTCCCCGGCAGGAAAGCTACGAAAGCTGCAATGAGAAAGGAAAAGCAGGATACTGACCAACATGTTGAAGCAAAATGACACTCGTCTACGCACAGCGAGACAAAGAAAAAGAAAGGGAGAGAAAATCCTGGAGCCGCAGGATTTGCCGGTGCAATACCGTAGGGCCAGTCCCATTTTTGCGCCAGCGAGATTAAGATTTTAATTGTGCAGTACAATAATTACGGGGCAAACTTCGTCCCGTCGCAATTTCCCTCCTCTTAAAGCTGCGTGTTCCACGGCGATGCGCGCGCGCGCGCTTACTCGCACCTCTCCGAGGAACGCGGCGCGACGAAACTCTTCCTGTTCGCTTCCGGTTGCTCGGGACGTCGCTCGAGCAGAAGTTTTGCGCGGTCAACTCGCGCGATTCCACTGAGTTTTGCTCTCTGCAACAACAGCGCCGAGTTTCCGCCGATGGAGCAGGTGCGCGAGGAAGCAATATCGCTTTCCTTCTCCATGGACGAGGCTGGAATAATATTTGTAGATTGCGAGCCGCGGAAGTTGGTCGTTCGCCGAATGGAACAAAGAGGATGAATTTCAGCTGGAAAATGAACGTCGATGAATCTTGGCCGTTTCAAGTGGCGCCGCCGCGAAATGTGTTAATTAGTTCGGGAAAGGGAAATGGTAAACAAACGTCACTGCGGTGGAGAGTGTGACTGTTTGGAGTGTGGCGGAAGCAGTATGGAAATTATGGTAAAAGAATCGTTGAGAGAATTTTTGAAACGCTGTCGAGAAACGAGATCCTGGGGGGGGGGGGGGGGTAGAGTAATTTTTATTCTACGATCTTCGTATTTTCCATCTCAGAGAGATGAATTTTAGATTCATCGGGAACTGTAAATCGTCGTGCCATCTCTTGTCTATTATGTGGAACTTCGATGCATTAGAATATCAATACTGTATATAATATTGGGTAAATCCAAAAGTAATTCATTCCATTGTCTTACGGATTTTTCGAAATTTCCCAATAACAAGCTTAAGATGAATTGAAGATCAGGTGTCTCAGAGTGACGATTTCAAGAATGTATGATTGAGATTTATAAGAAACGATGTAACACGTTAGAACGTTTAGCCAGGAACTGTCACCATTACTGAATGCGATTGATATGTGTAGGTAATATCCGAAGATTCATGGAATTGGTAGGCTAGCAAATTTCTTGACAATTCTTGACGCTGCAGGATCAAAGAAAATAGCACAATTTATTACAAAAATCTGCTTACTAGACAACTGAGTATAAATTGCTTACCAAGAAAATTGACTTGGCATAACATCGTCCAAATATAAAGATCTCTACGAATCTTCTTCACGTGTATCCATGGCGACGGCTGATGAAAGTGGAACGATTTCGATAGCAGGTAGCTTGTTGTAAAAGTATCGGGATTCGCTCGGCGGATTACAGGAGATGCAGTTAATCCGTTGGATTAATTAAGATGTCATGAGCCGCGTCTTTCGTTGCGTTAAGGAGCGACAGGGAGCGACAAGGTTTGCCTTCATCCAGGTTCTAGCACTTTCGTTGCGAGGTAAACTTGGTAAGCCTTAGGAGTTATGCGTTCCCAGGGAAACTTGCCTCAAGAGCCTACGGAGGCAATGGCAACAGCCGCGTTAGGTGGCCCTCGCTCTACCGTGTACACGGGACAACTTGAATAATAGGCATTGTTGTACGAATTAGGCGGAAGGGAAAGGCCCATACTGGCCACGAAATGTTACGAAGAACGGTAGGACCTCGCACTCGGACCTCCGACTTTAATTAACGGTGTCTGAACAGTCAGTCAGCTCGTGGTATTATTAACTCGTCCCTTGTCGAGCCGACGTCCCTCCCGTGGAAAACGTCCCGGGAATTCGAGGACTCGTCAATCGTCGGACTTCGGTCCCTTTTCAAACTTCCTTGTGTCCCTTCGTCGCTGCTTCGCCTACCGGCGAAAGAGGGCGAAAAAAAAGGAAAAGGAAATCCGGATGGACGTTAATATCTTGTCAGCTAGCGTGGATCAAGGGTTTATTGATGATCAGCTACATTATTAAGCTGGAATCCCTGGTGAACAACACGGCCGAGTTTTATTCCCTTTTTCGCCTGATATCATGGCTGGGTCTTTTGTTTCCTTTCGTCCTTCTCTTGGCCAGTCGAGGTTTTTGAACTCGGGATACGTCGAGTTCGACGGTTAAATTCGACGAAGGGTACTTCGAGGTATCGTTTCCTTTTCTACGATGGTTATAAAGAACTGAAATCGGTGAGAATATTAATTTTCATTAGAGCTCCAATAATTTTCCAAGTATCATTTCAATTATATGATGCATGTAAATCTTTATGAAAGATTTTATCATAAGGGATAACGAATACTAACAGAGTCGTGCGATAAAGATGGAGACCAGTTTAAGGAATTTTGTAAATCGTTGCTTGATAATTTTCTGTAGCAAATTTATGTGATGAACAGTAACTACTCTATCATCATCGAATAGTATTTAAAAGATCAATGGATGCAGTCTTTACTCGTCGATAGATGAACATGAGCTGCGTAGATCTCCAAGTAATTATTTTGAATTTCTAGTAACTTTTTTCGATATTAGGTTATCTATATTTCTCCGTTTGCATCCTTAATAATGACGGAATTAAGCAAGCGCTGTTTACAACCCATTATCGTTTCAATCTTGCAAGGAAGTCTTTGAGCGAGGAAAGCGAGGAGACAGAAGAAAATGTTTCCACGCCTAAAATTACGATCGGGATCGGCCATAAATAAGAAACCGAGCGTTCCATATAATTCACTGGATTTCCATAGGATGATAAAACGGATGCTTGGAGTGGAGTACAGATGATTTATAAGATCTACGCCGCTGGTCGAGAGCCTTTTTCGACCGTGTACGATTCCCTTCGAACTGTCGAGAATGTTTGCCCGCGATAACGAAATACCGTTGTACCATCGTGCTTCGTGTCCTCCTGCCTTGCATTTCCATTCCTTTTCCGTGTTCCTTGAACCGACAAAGAATTCGTAAGAGTTTCCATTAACGATTCATCTCGTCTTTTCGCGCGCACCATCCACGCTCATGGCTTCTGCGCTTCTGCGTGAGCACTTACACGTGGTTCCCAATGATTTGCACCAATATGTTCCCTGAGATATAGATGGCTCCCAGCAGACCACGTTAACCGATGTGCTCAGCAATTCTGATACATTGCTTCTGCAGGAACCAGGCTCTTATAATCGCTGAACGTAGTATCCGTAGTATACGTGGTGCAAATATTTTGTGGAACGTGAAATTAATCCTCTGATATTCTTGTCTCTGGAGTGCAGCAATTAAACTCTGGTACATTGTTTTAACAACTGCAAAAAAAGGAGCAAGTACCTCTTCAAGCAGAATAACCTGTATATTAACACTGGAATTTATAAAATAGAAAAATGGACTAGTTTCGGATTTCTTGCTTTCCCAATTATCGAAAATATGTAAGTATCTTTGGCAAAATTAGTGATGATTTTTCCAGATCGAGATATAATTACATATGTATACCTGTTTAGTTCTATTCCAATTTAATCATTATCTACGTATACCATATGTACATAAAATCCATTGTACAAATAGCTCATTAATACTATTATTGTATAGCTTAGCAGTGAGTTGAAATTCAAAGGATAAATCAATTCAAATACCAATAACACTGTCCAACAAATCTTAAACTTTTCTGATATCGATATTAACACACAATTTAAAATCGAGGAAGAAGAGAAAGTTACCATGAGAAAAATAGACAACTAAATATTTCTGAATAACCAGGAAAACGAAAAAACCCTAATCTAAACTGGATAACATGCACATATACCCTATACAAATGAAATATTAAGCTATATAAGTACTGGCGATTGCTATGCTTATGACGAAAATGATTCGAATCGTTTGTCGTACGACACCACAGAACACCAGAAAAATCATAAAACGATCGACTCACCCTTCGTATCTCGTATCACGGTAACGATGCAGCTCGAAATTAACAACAAAGTGAACGTACACCTTGTTCTCTCTGTGATATTGCAGTCTCCAGTTCGGATTGATGAACCTGTCTATCCGTTTCTCGAAATTTCTTCACGCCACACGAGAAAATTCGCGGTAACATGACGCCATAATGGACTGCGCAGGAAAAGTTGCGCGAAAGTTGACGCATGCGCAGTTTGCAACTTCCTCGGCGCGAAATAATACTGTCGAAAATGATCGTGCGTCTTCGGACGAACTCGGCAGGTACGTACACTTTCCTATATGGGCCATGACTATTCGCAATCACTGGTAATTAATTAACCAAATTCTCTTTTTCACGTTACGTTATTATCTTTTCTAACATCTATCTGACAACGATACTCGCACATAATGAAAAATCTCGAGAGAGAAGGAACACTGAATGAGTAGAACAAACAATTAAATATTTCAGAATTTCCTATCGACTCGTATTGACACTTTCATACATATAAAAACAAAAATACATTGGTCGAAATTGCAATAATATACCATACAAATATACCCTATAGAAGTGAAATATAAACCTGTATATGTATACGTGACCGCTACGCTTGCGACGAAAGTGATTAAGTATAAACGGCGACACGTAATGTTTCGAAGCGTTCGCCGTGCGACAAGATAGAACGCCAGACAAATTATGAAACGATCGACTCACCCTTCGTATCTCGTATCACGGTAACGATGCAGCTCGAAATTAACAACACACTGAACGTACACCTTGTTCTCTTTGTGGTATCGCAGACTCCAGTTCGAATTGATGAACCTGCCTATCCGTTTCTCGAAATTTCTTCACGCCACACCGAAAAATTCGCGGTAACATGACGCCATAATGGACTGCGCAGGAAAAGTAGCGCGTAAGTTGACGCATGCGCAGTTTGCAACTTCCTCTGCGCGAAATATTACTGTCGGAAATGATCGTGCATCTTCGGACGAACTCGGCAGGTACGTACACTTTCCTATATGGGCCATGACTATTCGCAATCACTGGTAATTAATTAACTAAATTCTCTTTTTCACGTCACGTTATTATCTTTTCTAACATCTATCTGACAACGATACTCACACATAATGAAAAATCGCGAGAGAGAAGGAACACTGAATGAGTAGGACGAACAATTAAATATTTCAGAATTTCCTATCGACTCGTATCGACACTTTCATACGTATAAAAACAAAAATACATTGGTCGAAATTGCAATAATATACCATACAAATATACCCTATAGAAGTGAAATATAAACCTGTATATGTATACGTGACCGCTACGCTTGCGACGAAAGTGATTAAGTATATTCGGCGACACGTAATATTTCGAAGTGTTCGCCGTGCGACAAGACAGAACGCCAGGCAAATCATAAAACGATAAACTCACCATCTGTATCTCGTTTCACCGTAACTATGCAGTCGAAATTAACAATACGTTAAATGTTCGCATTGTTCTCTCTGTGATATGTTAGCCGCAGTTCGGACTGATGGAAATGTCTTTTCGTTTCTTGAAATTTTGTTCATGACACTCGTGAAATTACGTGGAACATGACGCCATAATGGATTGCGCAGAAAAGTTGCGCGATAGTGACGCATGCGTAGCTAGCAGCTACGTCTACACGAAATATTATTGTTCGGAAATGATCGTGCGTCTTCGGACGAACTCGGCAGGTACGTACACTTTCCTATATGGGCCATGACTATTCGCAATCACTGGTAATTAATTAACTAAATTCTCTTTTTCACGTCACGTTATTATCTTTTCTAACATCTATCTGACAACGATACTCACACATAATGAAAAATCGCGAGAGAGAAGGAACACTGAATGAGTAGGACGAACAATTAAATATTTCAGAATTTCCTATCGACTCGTATCGACACTTTCATACGTATAAAAACAAAAATACATTGGTCGAAATTGCAATAATATACCATACAAATATACCCTATAGAAGTGAAATATAAACCTGTATATGTATACGTGACCGCTACGCTTGCGACGAAAGTGATTAAGTATATTCGGCGACACGTAATATTTCGAAGTGTTCGCCGTGCGACAAGACAGAACGCCAGGCAAATCATAAAACGATAAACTCACCATCTGTATCTCGTTTCACCGTAACTATGCAGTCGAAATTAACAATACGTTAAATGTTCGCATTGTTCTCTCTGTGATATGTTAGCCGCAGTTCGGACTGATGGAAATGTCTTTTCGTTTCTTGAAATTTTGTTCATGACACTCGTGAAATTACGTGGAACATGACGCCATAATGGATTGCGCAGAAAAGTTGCGCGATAGTGACGCATGCGTAGCTAGCAGCTACGTCTACACGAAATATTATTGTTCGGAAATGATCGTGCGTCTTCGGACGAACTCGGCAGGTACGTACACTTTCCTATATGGGCCATGACTATTCGCAATCACTGGTAATTAATTAACTAAATTCTCTTTTTCACGTCACGTTATTATCTTTTCTAACATCTATCTGACAACGATACTCACACATAATGAAAAATCGCGAGAGAGAAGGAACACTGAATGAGTAGGACGAACAATTAAATATTTCAGAATTTCCTATCGACTCGTATCGACACTTTCATACGTATAAAAACAAAAATACATTGGTCGAAATTGCAATAATATACCATACAAATATACCCTATAGAAGTGAAATATAAACCTGTATATGTATACGTGACCGCTACGCTTGCGACGAAAGTGATTAAGTATATTCGGCGACACGTAATATTTCGAAGTGTTCGCCGTGCGACAAGACAGAACGCCAGGCAAATCATAAAACGATAAACTCACCATCTGTATCTCGTTTCACCGTAACTATGCAGTCGAAATTAACAATACGTTAAATGTTCGCATTGTTCTCTCTGTGATATGTTAGCCGCAGTTCGGACTGATGGAAATGTCTTTTCGTTTCTTGAAATTTTGTTCATGACACTCGTGAAATTACGTGGAACATGACGCCATAATGGATTGCGCAGAAAAGTTGCGCGATAGTGACGCATGCGTAGCTAGCAGCTACGTCTACACGAAATATTATTGTTCGGAAATGATCGTGCGTCTTCGGACGAACTCGGCAGGTACGTACACTTTCCTATATGGGCCATGACTATTCGCAATCACTGGTAATTAATTAACTAAATTCTCTTTTTCACGTCACGTTATTATCTTTTCTAACATCTATCTGACAACGATACTCACACATAATGAAAAATCGCGAGAGAGAAGGAACACTGAATGAGTAGGACGAACAATTAAATATTTCAGAATTTCCTATCGACTCGTATCGACACTTTCATACGTATAAAAACAAAAATACATTGGTCGAAATTGCAATAATATACCATACAAATATACCCTATAGAAGTGAAATATAAACCTGTATATGTATACGTGACCGCTACGCTTGCGACGAAAGTGATTAAGTATATTCGGCGACACGTAATATTTCGAAGTGTTCGCCGTGCGACAAGACAGAACGCCAGGCAAATCATAAAACGATAAACTCACCATCTGTATCTCGTTTCACCGTAACTATGCAGTCGAAATTAACAATACGTTAAATGTTCGCATTGTTCTCTCTGTGATATGTTAGCCGCAGTTCGGACTGATGGAAATGTCTTTTCGTTTCTTGAAATTTTGTTCATGACACTCGTGAAATTACGTGGAACATGACGCCATAATGGATTGCGCAGAAAAGTTGCGCGATAGTGACGCATGCGTAGCTAGCAGCTACGTCTACACGAAATATTATTGTTCGGAAATGATCGTGCGTCTTCGGACGAACTCGGCAGGTACGTACACTTTCCTATATGGGCCATGACTATTCGCAATCACTGGTAATTAATTAACTAAATTCTCTTTTTCACGTCACGTTATTATCTTTTCTAACATCTATCTGACAACGATACTCACACATAATGAAAAATCGCGAGAGAGAAGGAACACTGAATGAGTAGGACGAACAATTAAATATTTCAGAATTTCCTATCGACTCGTATCGACACTTTCATACGTATAAAAACAAAAATACATTGGTCGAAATTGCAATAATATACCATACAAATATACCCTATAGAAGTGAAATATAAACCTGTATATGTATACGTGACCGCTACGCTTGCGACGAAAGTGATTAAGTATATTCGGCGACACGTAATATTTCGAAGTGTTCGCCGTGCGACAAGACAGAACGCCAGGCAAATCATAAAACGATAAACTCACCATCTGTATCTCGTTTCACCGTAACTATGCAGTCGAAATTAACAATACGTTAAATGTTCGCATTGTTCTCTCTGTGATATGTTAGCCGCAGTTCGGACTGATGGAAATGTCTTTTCGTTTCTTGAAATTTTGTTCATGACACTCGTGAAATTACGTGGAACATGACGCCATAATGGATTGCGCAGAAAAGTTGCGCGATAGTGACGCATGCGTAGCTAGCAGCTACGTCTACACGAAATATTATTGTTCGGAAATGATCGTGCGTCTTCGGACGAACTCGGCAGGTACGTACACTTTCCTATATGGGCCATGACTATTCGCAATCACTGGTAATTAATTAACTAAATTCTCTTTTTCACGTCACGTTATTATCTTTTCTAACATCTATCTGACAACGATACTCACACATAATGAAAAATCGCGAGAGAGAAGGAACACTGAATGAGTAGGACGAACAATTAAATATTTCAGAATTTCCTATCGACTCGTATCGACACTTTCATACGTATAAAAACAAAAATACATTGGTCGAAATTGCAATAATATACCATACAAATATACCCTATAGAAGTGAAATATAAACCTGTATATGTATACGTGACCGCTACGCTTGCGACGAAAGTGATTAAGTATATTCGGCGACACGTAATATTTCGAAGTGTTCGCCGTGCGACAAGACAGAACGCCAGGCAAATCATAAAACGATAAACTCACCATCTGTATCTCGTTTCACCGTAACTATGCAGTCGAAATTAACAATACGTTAAATGTTCGCATTGTTCTCTCTGTGATATGTTAGCCGCAGTTCGGACTGATGGAAATGTCTTTTCGTTTCTTGAAATTTTGTTCATGACACTCGTGAAATTACGTGGAACATGACGCCATAATGGATTGCGCAGAAAAGTTGCGCGATAGTGACGCATGCGTAGCTAGCAGCTACGTCTACACGAAATATTATTGTTCGGAAATGATCGTGCGTCTTCGGACGAACTCGGCAGGTACGTACACTTTCCTATATGGGCCATGACTATTCGCAATCACTGGTAATTAATTAACTAAATTCTCTTTTTCACGTCACGTTATTATCTTTTCTAACATCTATCTGACAACGATACTCACACATAATGAAAAATCGCGAGAGAGAAGGAACACTGAATGAGTAGGACGAACAATTAAATATTTCAGAATTTCCTATCGACTCGTATCGACACTTTCATACGTATAAAAACAAAAATACATTGGTCGAAATTGCAATAATATACCATACAAATATACCCTATAGAAGTGAAATATAAACCTGTATATGTATACGTGACCGCTACGCTTGCGACGAAAGTGATTAAGTATATTCGGCGACACGTAATATTTCGAAGTGTTCGCCGTGCGACAAGACAGAACGCCAGGCAAATCATAAAACGATAAACTCACCATCTGTATCTCGTTTCACCGTAACTATGCAGTCGAAATTAACAATACGTTAAATGTTCGCATTGTTCTCTCTGTGATATGTTAGCCGCAGTTCGGACTGATGGAAATGTCTTTTCGTTTCTTGAAATTTTGTTCATGACACTCGTGAAATTACGTGGAACATGACGCCATAATGGATTGCGCAGAAAAGTTGCGCGATAGTGACGCATGCGTAGCTAGCAGCTACGTCTACACGAAATATTATTGTTCGGAAATGATCGTGCGTCTTCGGACGAACTCGGCAGGTACGTACACTTTCCTATATGGGCCATGACTATTCGCAATCACTGGTAATTAATTAACTAAATTCTCTTTTTCACGTCACGTTATTATCTTTTCTAACATCTATCTGACAACGATACTCACACATAATGAAAAATCGCGAGAGAGAAGGAACACTGAATGAGTAGGACGAACAATTAAATATTTCAGAATTTCCTATCGACTCGTATCGACACTTTCATACGTATAAAAACAAAAATACATTGGTCGAAATTGCAATAATATACCATACAAATATACCCTATAGAAGTGAAATATAAACCTGTATATGTATACGTGACCGCTACGCTTGCGACGAAAGTGATTAAGTATATTCGGCGACACGTAATATTTCGAAGTGTTCGCCGTGCGACAAGACAGAACGCCAGGCAAATCATAAAACGATAAACTCACCATCTGTATCTCGTTTCACCGTAACTATGCAGTCGAAATTAACAATACGTTAAATGTTCGCATTGTTCTCTCTGTGATATGTTAGCCGCAGTTCGGACTGATGGAAATGTCTTTTCGTTTCTTGAAATTTTGTTCATGACACTCGTGAAATTACGTGGAACATGACGCCATAATGGATTGCGCAGAAAAGTTGCGCGATAGTGACGCATGCGTAGCTAGCAGCTACGTCTACACGAAATATTATTGTTCGGAAATGATCGTGCGTCTTCGGACGAACTCGGCAGGTACGTACACTTTCCTATATGGGCCATGACTATTCGCAATCACTGGTAATTAATTAACTAAATTCTCTTTTTCACGTCACGTTATTATCTTTTCTAACATCTATCTGACAACGATACTCACACATAATGAAAAATCGCGAGAGAGAAGGAACACTGAATGAGTAGGACGAACAATTAAATATTTCAGAATTTCCTATCGACTCGTATCGACACTTTCATACGTATAAAAACAAAAATACATTGGTCGAAATTGCAATAATATACCATACAAATATACCCTATAGAAGTGAAATATAAACCTGTATATGTATACGTGACCGCTACGCTTGCGACGAAAGTGATTAAGTATATTCGGCGACACGTAATATTTCGAAGTGTTCGCCGTGCGACAAGACAGAACGCCAGGCAAATCATAAAACGATAAACTCACCATCTGTATCTCGTTTCACCGTAACTATGCAGTCGAAATTAACAATACGTTAAATGTTCGCATTGTTCTCTCTGTGATATGTTAGCCGCAGTTCGGACTGATGGAAATGTCTTTTCGTTTCTTGAAATTTTGTTCATGACACTCGTGAAATTACGTGGAACATGACGCCATAATGGATTGCGCAGAAAAGTTGCGCGATAGTGACGCATGCGTAGCTAGCAGCTACGTCTACACGAAATATTATTGTTCGGAAATGATCGTGCGTCTTCGGACGAACTCGGCAGGTACGTACACTTTCCTATATGGGCCATGACTATTCGCAATCACTGGTAATTAATTAACTAAATTCTCTTTTTCACGTCACGTTATTATCTTTTCTAACATCTATCTGACAACGATACTCACACATAATGAAAAATCGCGAGAGAGAAGGAACACTGAATGAGTAGGACGAACAATTAAATATTTCAGAATTTCCTATCGACTCGTATCGACACTTTCATACGTATAAAAACAAAAATACATTGGTCGAAATTGCAATAATATACCATACAAATATACCCTATAGAAGTGAAATATAAACCTGTATATGTATACGTGACCGCTACGCTTGCGACGAAAGTGATTAAGTATATTCGGCGACACGTAATATTTCGAAGTGTTCGCCGTGCGACAAGACAGAACGCCAGGCAAATCATAAAACGATAAACTCACCATCTGTATCTCGTTTCACCGTAACTATGCAGTCGAAATTAACAATACGTTAAATGTTCGCATTGTTCTCTCTGTGATATGTTAGCCGCAGTTCGGACTGATGGAAATGTCTTTTCGTTTCTTGAAATTTTGTTCATGACACTCGTGAAATTACGTGGAACATGACGCCATAATGGATTGCGCAGAAAAGTTGCGCGATAGTGACGCATGCGTAGCTAGCAGCTACGTCTACACGAAATATTATTGTTCGGAAATGATCGTGCGTCTTCGGACGAACTCGGCAGGTACGTACACTTTCCTATATGGGCCATGACTATTCGCAATCACTGGTAATTAATTAACTAAATTCTCTTTTTCACGTCACGTTATTATCTTTTCTAACATCTATCTGACAACGATACTCACACATAATGAAAAATCGCGAGAGAGAAGGAACACTGAATGAGTAGGACGAACAATTAAATATTTCAGAATTTCCTATCGACTCGTATCGACACTTTCATACGTATAAAAACAAAAATACATTGGTCGAAATTGCAATAATATACCATACAAATATACCCTATAGAAGTGAAATATAAACCTGTATATGTATACGTGACCGCTACGCTTGCGACGAAAGTGATTAAGTATATTCGGCGACACGTAATATTTCGAAGTGTTCGCCGTGCGACAAGACAGAACGCCAGGCAAATCATAAAACGATAAACTCACCATCTGTATCTCGTTTCACCGTAACTATGCAGTCGAAATTAACAATACGTTAAATGTTCGCATTGTTCTCTCTGTGATATGTTAGCCGCAGTTCGGACTGATGGAAATGTCTTTTCGTTTCTTGAAATTTTGTTCATGACACTCGTGAAATTACGTGGAACATGACGCCATAATGGATTGCGCAGAAAAGTTGCGCGATAGTGACGCATGCGTAGCTAGCAGCTACGTCTACACGAAATATTATTGTTCGGAAATGATCGTGCGTCTTCGGACGAACTCGGCAGGTACGTACACTTTCCTATATGGGCCATGACTATTCGCATAATTCTTCATATACAACAACATAAAACTGCTTTTGCATACCAATATTAATAGAATGATTATTAATGTTAACAACACTTATCTTACCCTAGATCTATTCAGCCAATCTCTTCCCTCTGTACAAAAATTTGTTTTACCTATACTTATACACAGCTCGTCTGTTTCTATATTTGTATATTTTCATTTTCATCTTTATTTGCTACCATTAATTTTATACCTCATTGTAATAATTTTCTTGTAATTTTTCTAACGTGTTAATCCTGTATAAATAAATAAATAAATAAATAATCTGGTTATTAAGAAAACAAAAAGGAAAATAAGATTTTTCTTACATAGGATTTACATATTTTATACGACCTTTTTGTAGTTACTGACCTAATCGTTAGAATATATTCCTACTCCTCAGGGACTGTCTGAGAATCGGTCATACTTAAAATCACAAACGTATGACAGGTTTCAAATAATTAATTCTTCATCAACCCCTAATACGTCATGTAATTTATAAATTATCTAATCTAATATTTCAACAAAATATTTTCGCGATAATTCTGCAAAAAGGAAACCTTTGGTTAGGCTGGTGCTAAGATCGCGAGAAGAATGGCAGAAAATGGCGACCTAGAATTTCTCGTAACGAGTAATGATTGCAACGCGGATGGTTAACGTAAGAGAAACGTAACTGTACGTTTCGATATTTATTATACTTCGGTAACAAGATAGAAAGGGAGCTGGGGTGCGGAGGCAACTTGAGAGACACCGTTACGGTAAATCTAATATTTCAACAAAATATTTTCGCGATAATTCTGCAAAAAGGAAACCTTTGGTTAGGCTGGTGCTAAGATCGCGAGAAGAATGGCAGAAAATGGCGACCAAGAATTTCGCGTAACGAGTAATGACTACAACGCGGATGGCTAACGCAAGAAAAACGTAACTGTACGTTTCGATATTTATTATACTTCGGTAACAAGATAGAAAGGAAGCTGGGGTGCGGAGGCAACTTGAGAGACACCGTTACGGTAACGAACCATCAAGGATTCCATTCGCTTCTGTCCGCAGCGCACGTAAACAGATCCATATGCCAACACAAATCCTCGTATACGTGGTACACGTCCTATCAGACGAACTTAATTTTATAGTTTACCTGAATACTCGTTTGCCCACACATGAAAACCGCCAGAGTAGCGCTATTTCTGCCTCAAATTATTTCTATGCGAGTGTCTCGTTATACGCTGACTGATGCCATAAAATTCGCGATAGAGTCGTTATTGGTGGACAGGAAATTTCTTCGGGCCTTATAGTAGCAGAATGTATGGTCCCCAGTGCTCTATGGATCGATCGTAAAGGGTGATTAGGAGGAGCACCTGCGAGGTAGTTGTAACTCATCGAACTTGTTTTATTATAGAACACCGTGTGATTTATGCGAACTAAGTAGCTCGGAATAAGGGCCTGTGAAATTATCTGTACAATTATGTGACTAGAGTTAATAACAGAAACGCGCAAACTTATGTTCGAGATAGTAACATTTGATTAGACTAAATTATCGATAATCGTGACATATATAGAATAAATACCAGATTTAAAACGCTAAAATTTAATAAAAGTTTCTGGTAATTATTATTCGCCGCTGTTTAAATTATCGTAGATGATCTATTTAAGTTACGACTTCCGCATTGACTTTCAAACTTGCTGCTGCAAATATTTCATTCGATTCGGTGTTTAAAATTATTTAGTAAGATGGTATTAAATTAGGATTGCCGTATTTCCTCCTGGATCAAAAATTATATTTCACTCTGCAACGATGCAACTTGTGCAAATGCACGCATTTCTAACTAAGCGAAAAGAAAAATTCCATGTAGGAATGCGAATTACTAGAACGTACATCCTTCTGTTTAATTAAAAAAGGGAAGTTCAGTGTTCTGCGTAATACAGCTGGAAGAACATCTAATGCGAAATATTTGCAACGTGTTTTTAAATGAATGCATTTCTTCTTTAGTGTGCTAATAAAATTATGTTCCTTACCCAGCACTATTTTGACTCGAGCCACTACTATGGAACTTATTATACCTCGACCAAGTAATTTAATATTTCAATTCGTCAATTTAAATTCAAATAAAAATGGAAGATATTAAATGTCTCAAGATTAACCTAGATATTCGACACTAAATATTTTATCTATTTCCTATTAAAATAACGTCGCGTAAAATGTAATCAATTATTCGAATACGTTATTTCGTCGCTAGACCAATTTTTGAAAATAATCTAAAACCCGATTACGATACTCGCGATATTAAAATACTCGAGCATCTAATTAACATTTATCAGTATTAGAGTTATTTTCAACATATCAAAATAACATTGTATTACACCCAATAATCGAAATCTATATTTTTTGAATGCAATTAGTTGGTAACCCTCACCAACGAAGCCTCGATAAAGATAATTATTTAAATCGCGAATTATCACGATCCTGTTGCACCACGTTTGATAACCTTTAATTTTCACTTCGCGAAGATAAACGAAATTATTGTAAAATTATGCGCATATATAATAGAGAACAGCAGTGTTAGGATATACAGGTAGATTGTTCCTATGCGATCGAATGTGCAACATCCACGCACTTTGTAGATAACGTACAAGGTGTGTGGAACATGTATGATACAGCGTACACGGACTCGCGGTCAAACTAGGCTTTATATCAAGTGCATAACAACGCTATTACTGCACTCAATTGGTATAAGCCGCAGATTGCGGATAATCCACCCGCTGTCACCACTCTCTATGCTCTTACCAGGCACACTTACATTTCGTTGCCATAACGCTAACGAGCCAATGATCGCTAATGTTAATTGACATTATCGATTCGCTATACACGAATAGTCAAGGTCAATGCCGAAGAACTCGTCCATAGAAGACCCCTGTTTGGCAAGATGATTTATTCGTTCGGAGAGAGCGCAGAAATCCAAGATTAATGTGGCAGTGATCATGAATATTAATCGACGACAGGACCATTCAATTAGTCAGGAACAATATTAAAGGATTTATGCGCAGGAGGATACAATTTCATTGCTCGTTATTTGCGACTTAATCTGAAAGTGATAATGGGATTAATATCTGTGAAGCAAACAGGTATAATTAATTATGCGAAAACAAACAAGGAATAACTATATTCAACTAGCAACGATTTTTACCCTATATTAGAAAGATAACATCGCTATGGTTGATTCAAATTTCGAACTCGCAAGCTATATTTTTAATACTGAAACACGTTTCTTCCATTCTTCACTGTTTCATGATATTCAAATTTAATATAAGACAAATTACTACCACCACTTTAACAATTAAAATATCGATATAACCAACGGAAAATTTAAATATTGCTTCATAATATCAAATATATCGAACATCGTGGTGCAAAGAATAAAATTTCCGAGCCATTCTCGTCTCATAAGAAACCGTGGGCCGACTTTCTTTCGATCAGAGGATCCGAATCGCCAGATTTTTGACGAGAAGTCAAGCGTTTATCCTCCTCTCTCATAATCAATGTCTCTTCGTGCAGCAATTTTCTGAAACGCGACTGGTCTGAAAGGAGCCGAAGCTTCCTCTTTTCCTTATGCAGCGCCTGCACGCGTGAGAAGATCGACGCTGGCGCATCGGATGTAGAAAATGTTTAAAATGGCGAAAGATGGCAGTTCGTTTGGACACCACGGAAACGACGACCAGCACGCACCTGTCGAAACAGACAAATGTCTTTCAGCCGTGGCGGGCTGACGAGGACCCCCTCGCTGTTATTTATACCGCAGCAATTTATCTCTTTTACCCGGCTATTAGCGTGCGACCGTTCCCGCCATTTTGTCCCCGTTAATATAATAAATATGTTTCTTTCGTTCGACCGACGCTTAGACACGCTTTCGAAGAAACGATCACCGACTTCCGTGAGCTACTCAATTTGCTACGTGTTAATTTGCCCCTGTTCAAGGGTTGCTCTTGCTTCGAATTCTGTTACCTCTATGAAAGATTAGGCTCCAGATGGCTCCAGGACAGACTACCTTCTTTCAACCCTAAGCACCGCGATAACGAGTTTCCTTGGAATATTAAAAATTATTTTCAACATCCACAAACTTTGAAAAAATTCTAAAATATTTGTATAATCTTATCGCGAATAGAATAGAGGTACAGTGGTTTCCTAAAATGAAATACTTGCCCAATACGTCATTTTCCGGAATTAAATCACAGGGGAGGATTTATTAATTAAGGAGGAAGTAAGTGAAGTGGAATCAATTAGATCGAATGATATTTCAGATTTGATCGTATACTTGGGAAGATTCAGGTTTAGGTAGAACTGTAAGACTCTTTAGAGTGCCATACAGAGTACACGGTGAAAAGTAAAGGGTGTAAAGTAAGTACTAAACAATTTGACACGTTTCAGCAAAGATAGACAGATAGAGGTTATTTACCTAGCTGAACTGCAAGGAAACTTCATAAATCATATTTCTCTCGTGACACGCTTATTTATTCAACTACAGCAGTGTAGATGCCATCGTTACAAGTATAGCCTTCTGCCATCTGCTCCGAGTGTTTAAGCACGTGTCTACTCCTCTTTGCTCTTCGTACGCAAACGTTCCGAAAGAGACGTATCTACTACCACGATTCGTCTATCAAAACCGGGTAACAACTTTTACATCGACGTTTCGATTCGCGGTATCGCTGAAAATTGCAAGATCACGATGTCCAAGCGGGTTGTGAAGTTATTGCTCGGTCGAGAAAGCCAGCTGGAGGTAAGTAACGAGTGACAAGGGACCGGAAGAGGATGCTGAAGAGCAAGCGGATGGTAGACCTCCGTCGAAGATCATTCGTCGTCTGTTTCTACGGTTAACAGTTCTACGAAACGAACTGTACAGCCACTTAAGTATAATAACTGTATCAAGCATGATTCATCGATCATATGTCACGCTATGGAGCGGTCGAGAAACAAATGTCCGTTTCTCGTCGTACTTTCAGGCGATTTAATTAGCATTCCGTATTACCTATCTCTACACCTTAATTTCATTTCGGTTCAAGTTTTGAAATTCGGCTGAAATTTCAATGATAGCTAATGAGAAGACAGTTATCGCGATACCTAAATAGCTTTTGCTTCCCACCGCGACTCCGCGGGAGATAGTTTACAGAACATAAATTACTTTTATGAATACACGACTTCGTAATAAAGCAAAACGTTTAGCGAGTGTTTGAAAGACACATAGCCTTCATAAAGATAACGATATTCTCTATTCCAACGATAAAGTATATTCCATCAGAAACATAGTAAGTGCAAATGTAGATAATGGAATTTATAACGTATCAAATGTTTTACATTCAATCATTCTCGTTCAATGCGTCAATTATCAATTATCCATTTACCACTGCGACTATTAATCTAGCACGAACTTTGCAGCGAATCCCGACTCACGCATCATACAGTGTACATCATATCCTGATTTAATACCTCGGTTCAACGTCATGAATCTTAATTACTGAACCAATAACGGATATTGATTAACGGATTAAAAACAGTAT
Source organism: Eufriesea mexicana (assembly GCF_001483705.2). Classification (NCBI taxonomy): domain Eukaryota; kingdom Metazoa; phylum Arthropoda; class Insecta; order Hymenoptera; family Apidae; genus Eufriesea; species Eufriesea mexicana. The sequence goes on along the minus strand of NW_016907861.1, from coordinate 268,318 downwards.
TGATCCTTCGTATATCCTCTACGCCCGCAGTCATAACAAAATTCTTGTCACCAGAACCAAGCAATTTTTGTCCTATACCCTCTCTCCTTATCGTTGAAAACAAACGAGTCATTCGGTAGGAGAATTTGAACAACCCACTCTGTATTGTCACTTACAACACCCACTTAGAAAACACAATACTCCCAGAATACTGTTTACGTATAAAAGAAGGAAATAACCGTGTCATAGAAGTGCAGACTCAATTACGAAAATTAATTAAACGAGTTTACAATGCAATCAGAATCTCGCCTAGCTCAAAATTAAATTGCAAATAGCTAGAATTTTCGAGCGACTGGCCGCTAACGGCGAAATAAAAGCATCCTCTGAACGCGCGATTCAAAGTAACTAAAATTTTCCCTTTACATCTACTTCACTGGCATCTACACGGCAGCGCCGGCAAGTCAGAACATTCGCATTCTCCGTATTCCTGTGTGGCCTCTTCGCATCGTTCCGATGGAAGAAAAATAGCCGTGCGAGATCAAACGGAAAAACACGGGGCGAGCCGTTCCTTCCGCGAGGGAGAAGGGTCGCGGAAGGGGTGCAAGGAACAGGGGGGCCAAAAAAAGGGAAAAATCGGCAGAAGTTTTCGAACGAGGTCGGTTTCGACGTTCCGAAACGCGGAGGCAGCCGTGAAATAATGAAAATATTGACATTCGCAGCAGCCACGATGCATTATCTTGGCGTTTCCCAGGCCAGACGCGAGTCGTAACGTCGCTCCGAGTGTTTCGAGGAGTCGCGCGGCTTTTAGCGCCCAGTTTTTCGGCCGCATCCTAAGCAAACAGACTTTCCGTCGATGTCGTCACCCTCCCGCTGTCCAATTCCCTTTTTTCCCCGTCTCCCACCTTCCTTTCCCTTTTCTTTTTTCGTTTTTTCTGACCCTTTCTCCCTTTTTCTCGCTCGCCTTTTCGAGAAAAGAGAACGAACGTTCCTGGCTTGAAACGTGTAACAACAGGAGAGAGGGACCCGGCACGTTTTCCAGCGTGACGGCCCATCGACAAATATTCTTATAACTCTTCACGCGACTAGGATGTGCGCAAACAAGACACTGACGGCGAAAAGAAGTAGGAAGAATCGGTAGCTCAATGGGAGAGACACGGTTCTTTGTGGAATTCTTTCGAGATTTAACGTAGCCTCTATCAATCCCACACGTTGCAATGGATAATTACATCGTTTGCAGATGAGATTCGTGAAATCCGAGGTACAGTTACGTCGAGGGTTACGTCATCTGCGTATACGCTACTGCGACGTGATATTTGGACAAAATGCATCAGCCGCGAGGCAATGTGCGATAAATAAAATTGGCTAAATGTATCAGGCAATGGATTTTTTGGCTAGAGAAGAGTAGAAAATCAAAGATTCTCTATTAAAAAACTGAGGATACCTTTTTGAGCAGTAAATAAAGAATTTTGTAATAATAGAATTGTAGAATTATTTGACTGCGATACCTTGCACACTGTTACGTTACATTAAATTTGATATATTAATTAATATCGATCTTCCAAATTTTATGAAATGGTGACTGAGGGTCACCTCTCGAGTGCAAAGGGTTAAATATCAGTATCGAATATGCGACTGCGAGACAAGAAAATGGGGACCTCGAAGCGAATATCAAAGACGAGCAGTTAATAGCTCTGTGGAATCCGTGTCACAGATGGAAAAATCAATTATCGAGTCGTTTTTGAAGGAAGACCATGACAATCGGTATTCCTGAAAATACTGAGACCCAAATCTATCCTAACTGCATCCCTGCAACGAAGTCTCGCTAAACTGTCAATACAATCGACATTGCACATTCGTATGAACGAAATAAATGATCTATCGTTCGTCGATGAAATAACTCGCCTCGAAAAGCTATTAAATTTATACAATACGAAACCAGGCACCGAGAAATTGCAACGACCTCGGAAAAATGGTAATTAATACCACGGGCAGTTAATACAACAAGAATTATCACGAAAATATCAAGTATAGTAGATAAAATCGCAAAGACCAACTGAGAACCCTTTTTCTGTAGCAAACCTTCCCCAAGACACCATTCGCACTATGTAAACCACTGTTATGCGAAATGCAAAGTGCAGACTGCTCCGTGTGTCTCGTGCAGATAACACAGTTAGAGGGACATTTACACGGAGGATGCACGAATCGGGCTGTTCCCTTTCAGTCTATTCCACTCACGTTGAGCAATATCGAGCAGCAGTCACTGACGGAAATAGAAAGTAGAAACGTTGGAGGACGAGGATACGGAACGATATAATAATATATCGCGGGCAGAATTTCGAGCCAGGAAGTTGCTTCAGTTGCAGATATCGCGGTTACGTGTAAAAATAACAGCGCATGATCGCGACGTCGAAACGAAATTTCTGCCCGGCGATAACGATCCTCCCGCGTACACCGGCGGTCCCGAGTTTTCCTTCGGCACGCACGGTCACGTGTTAAATGAGATAAATTATGAGAAGATAAATAGTCGACGGACTTTCGCTCATTAACGTAAGCTTTAGCTGTTTCGGAGGAAACAACGCAACGGAGTTTTCAACAAGTCCAGAGGCAAGCGTACGTTATGTCGGGCACAGTGAAAAGTCCCGGTATAAACTCAGAAGAGTAACACGGAACAGAATGGCTACATAGGGGTAAATCTAGCTATTTCGCAGGGGATGACCCCGCTACGCGTATATCACTTGTACGTAAATTAATGAAAGGGAGGGTGGGCCCTTAGGAAACGAAGGGATTATCTTTCTAACAAAGTAACTTCTTGCAGGTCCGCAGCTTTAGCGATTAATCTCTGGTTGGAGGTGGATAAAAACGGGATTTAATTCCTAAGATTTAGCCATTCGAACGAGGAATTTTTAACTATCGTAATTGTATTTTGCTGCCTATACTTTCGTCCTAAATTTCCGTATTAATTTTCTATTTCTTCAGATAATTTTGCACCTATCAAGACAGGTCGTCCAATGACCGATGGACGAAGAGATAAAAGAAGAAGAATCTTCAAGCAACGTATATCAGTAGTCACGAACGTTTCCTTTCACGTGATATATACTTTCGCTCATCGATATTAAACAATTCTTCCGCAAGCTTCAAGAAAGCAAGAACTATCGTTGAAATATACGCTTGCCCGATTTTCAATAAGATTTTTCTCAAAAATCGAAGCCGAGCGCACACCTCGAGTCACACTCGACTCCTTCAACGTGCATTTCCACGAAAACTCGCTGGATTCACTCCACCCCGTGTTCATCACAGCCCAGACGTACTTATCAATGCGTGTGCATTCAACGCCGTTCTCGCTTACTTGCCTCTGCCGCCGACAGAAAATAATGCATTTAAATGTAAAAATAACTTGCAGCTATACGCACGCAGTTTTACGATCCTGCTCTAAGAAGATACGAGGTTCGCGTGGAATATAAATCCACGCAAAGAGTCGTACATTTTTCTTCCTTTAATCCCGCATTTCGTGTTTTTCCCACCCCTGCGCGTTCTCCTCTCCTACGTCTTCCCTTTCCCGCTTTTTCCCCTCTATTTTTTTAAACAAAAGATAGAAACGAACGTAATAAATGTTTGCGCGAGCCCCGCGAGGAAAACGCCACGAGCATTCCAGTTGTCCGTATCTCCTTCTCATACAGGAGATGATCGTGTCCTTTCATACATTTTTCTCCTCTATCTTCTCATTTTTTTTCTTTGTCTTCTATTTTTTTTTTTTTTTCTAGACTTGGAAACCTGACTTATCGATCAGTCTAACTGTAACGTTCTTTAATATGGTAATGAGTATTAAATTTAGAATTCAGAATATCGTACAGTGTTGGAGCAAATGGTAATAATCGCGACGTCGTTGGTTTCCGTTATATACTATGTACGTCCTGACATAATCAGTGTGCGCATGTGTGTGTATGTGCAGAATTTTCCTTCTTGCTAGTGTTTTACGGTAGCCCATATCATACAGTGTTTAACTGTGTACGTGTAACTGTGAATTCGATAAAGTATAATTGCGAAATACACAAATTAATTTTAAAAATATA